>NC_046194.1:13822666-14123916 GCF_011004875.1 Balearica regulorum gibbericeps | reverse complement strand
TAAAAAAAAAAAAAAATAAAGCTGGATGAAGGTTTTAGGAAGAAGAAAAACGGAACAAGAACTTTTTTTTAGGCTAATACTACTTTTTGGTAGTTTTCCTATAGACAGAACCAGTGGCTTTGCACAGTTTGCAGACTATGATGCTCTGAAAAACTCTACCCTTAAAGACTTTTAGAGTTTTTATAAGACTTACTCTCTTATTTTTAGATTGTTGTTCTGGTTATATGATGCAGTGAGTACCAGAATGCCTTCTTACTCCTGCCACTTATAGCTGTGGGAGTGTATTTGCATTTTACTACATCAATGTCCAGCATGAATAAACAGGGAAGTTAAGCAGACATTCTGATTTTCTTTTCATTGCACAATCCTAGCAGCTCCTGAGACATGTTCATCTATTGCATGGGCTATATCACACAATTATACTCATTTTGAGCAACCGCCTCTTAAATACCGGTGTATTGGTATGCCCATGTGGTGCAGTCTGCATGGCACACAAGAATGAGGAGTAAATATCAGGGCAGAGGTCAATAGTTGAGACTGGAGAGGTATGAAAGGATTCTAAAAATCAAGTTACAACTTGCAATCCTTCCCACACATCTCTTCTCATCAAATATACATTAAAAAAAACCCCAAACAACAACCTCAGTAAGTTGATGAATTCCATTTATTTGACTTTCATGGGTACTGATTGTATTGAAGATTTTCATAGCAGTCAAATTAGCAGTATTTCATCCTTGCCATGTAAACTGCAGTTGTCTAATCCAGCTGATTAGGATGAAAGACAGATTATGTTGAACTCAGCAGTGAATTATGCTACTAAATCCAGTGTTTTATCCCTAGTTTAAAAACACTGACACCAATTACTAGCACTTCCACACACAATACTCATCAGCTTATAATACTCATCTTTGGCATTGTACATTTAGGTCTTACAGCACTCAGGTAATAGTTGTCAGGTCATATTCATTCACCTCAGGGAAACTCAGATATATAGGCAAGACAAAATTTTACTTCTCCAAAGATAAATGGAGACAGACTAAGAAATTAATCTAGTAGCCATAAGAGGAAGCCAGGGGAACAGTAATGGCGCCAGGGGGAGATCCTTGAAGATGTGATTGGTAATTGCAGCTGACACTAGATAGTCCTAGTAATTACAGCTGCTATGTCCCCATACAGACTTATTTGTCCATCAGTGATGATACAGCAGCAGCCAGCTAGCCTTCCAACCCTCCAAGGTGTGCAAAATACTCAGAAATTTGGCCATTTTTCTGCTCCACTCCCCCACCCCCAACAGTGCAACATCCATAATGCAAAATCCAGTATCACATAATTGGGAGCCAGGACCCCTAAAAAAGAGCGCTCAAGTGGCTTGTCCAAGGAAGGTAGACAATGGGAATTCTGCCTGTAGTTCCTAGCATATTTTGCCCACTCAGTTTGCACTCCCAAGAAAACACGTTTTGTTGTTGATGTGCCAGTTCAACAAAGGGTTTAAATACATACTTCATGAAACGAAATTTAGGCAGATGCTCAAAAATCAGAGTGCTGACAGATTTACCTGAAACAGGCCCATACAACTACCCAGTTATCACCCAGTATACTGCTCGCAAAAAAGATTTAATTTCATTTGTGTCACTAGTCACTTTTTCTAGTTTTGTAACCAGAGCTGCAGTTTCAGAGAAGTTGTGCATCCTGAGAAGCAATCAGATGCACAAATTAAAAGGAAGAGTCCGACCATAACTATTTTTCCTTCATAACCTAGTATATGTATGACAAGAGGATTTCTAAGAGTGAAGGTCATCTTCATGGTTGCTGAAGGCCACGCAGTGGATGCTTTTATATAGCACCAGCAGCACAGCCACAGCAAATTGAACTATGTCGATGAAAGTTGCATTGATTCTTCTTGCATGGGCTACTTGAGCATTAGCCCTGAGGAACTGTCACGACTCTGTTCCAAGTTTATTGAAGACAGTCATTACAGGGCAGCAAATCGTCATCCATATAATTGCAACCTACAGTTACTCAGCTATGTAAGTCACTCAAACTCATTGTTTGCATATTGATTATAGCTTGGCCTTAACAGTTTGTCGTCTAACTTCCCATGCCTATTTTTTCTGAATTTTATCATTAAGGTACTGTTCATGATTTCGTTATAAAGCCTATTTCTCCCTAGTGAACTCTTAACAATTGATGATAGGCCAGAAATTGGCTAGTCCTCTTGGGAAACAAGTACAAATTTCATCCTGAAATAGAATTAGTGTAATTTTTTTTAAAGGAATTTGGCTAACCTGCATTGCTATTACTGTATAAAGAGTATTAGGTAATTTTTAAAGTTTGGCTGGAAAATGCCTTTATGTCATCAGCTATTCTTGTGCATTTTTAAAGAAATATTTGCAGATTTCATAGATATATCCAACATTCTTTCCCATTAATATTAGCAAGAATTGAAAACAGCTGCCTAACATTATAAAAATCTAGAATGAATTGATAATATAAAGTACAATACTGTGAAGAAGATGCTGCCCAGCCACATCAGCTGAGTGAAAGATACAGTACACGATTCCTGCATGTATATTATAAACATTCTGCACCCTTCTTGTATTAAATTTTAAAAAAAATAATATTCAGGTTTTTTGATAAACAGAGGTAAAGATAAATGTAGACTCTGAATCTGAGCACTTTATCTGTAATTCTGCAAAGCCAAAGAACTACAAGAAGATTCACTGACTCTGAAGATGTGCAATTCAGTTATACTAAAGACATTTTGTTTAGCAGATTAATCACCGTTTCGCAAATTACACCCACTTTATGCCCAGTACCAATGAATGCCTAGTTAACATTTGGATCTTCCATTGATATTGAGAACTACTGCTCTCCATGAGTTTATATTCACATTCCATTTACAGCAAGCAGGGAAAGTCTTTAGCAGATAGTACTAAGCCTGGGACTTTTCGAAATAAATAGGTCCCATCACCCATTAAAGCAGAGAACAGTATGGTTCTCACAGTACTTGAACAGGACTGGGTTCCTCAGGCCTTTCTGTGGAGGTATGTTGTAATACCTTATGTATTGCAGGATCTAACCACATGCTATGTAATACAGGGACAGTGACATATCAAGTTGACTTTCTTCATTAAATACCCTATAAAACTTAGAAATATTGACAACTAAGATTGACCTTTCTTGTTATAGGTTTATTGATTGTGCTTTTTATTATTTAATGGATGCCTCTATGGTGGGACTGTGTTATAGAAGATCAATTTTAAATGTTAAATTTGGCCTTGATAATATTTTTATCTACAAAGCAAGACTAAGGGTTACTATGATATTTCTGTGGGTGAAATGAATTGATAAATATATCTGAAATATTTTTCATATTCATAACTCTTAAAGAAAAATCTAGTGTAAATAAGTGCAAAATATATTGAATGGAATAGGTTTTTCTAAAATAATGAACTTTAATTTTTAAAATCATATATTTATTCATTTTTAATTTATCCTTTAAGTATTCCCATCTTTATAATGTTCAAGATTCTTTTAAATTATCACCATTGTGTACAATGTTATATTCTATATGCTACAGTGCTTTACTTACAACACTTGAAAAAAATAGCTTAGGTGGAACTTATGAGGAAATTGTTTTGTTATGACATTAGCCTTTTTGAGATTTTTTTTTGGGAAAAAGTCGTGTAAAATTACAACAGAATTTTAAACTCCTAAGCATTCATAGATGGAAAACCAACTTCCCCTGAAACCATATCTGTTACACTAGAAATAGCCATATATTTAAATTCCGAAATGTTTCATTATAAAATGAACATTTTTTTCTTATCTATACTTGCTTCTCAGTTCAAAATAAAAAAAAATTCAAATCCAGAACCATGATCCTTGCCTTTTCAAAAATATAAAAATAAAATATTTTTATATCTTCCAATGGTTTCCATTTAAATACACTGAAAATCATATATTTCCAAGGTTTTTATGAGCCAACTTTTTCTGAAGAAAAAATTCCCAACTATTATTTGTGATGATTCAATTTGTAAGATCATATTTAAATGTTATTTATCCTTTGCAGGTTTCATTTAAAAAATCCCAAGAGTTCAGTGCAGTAATGTTGTTTTTAAAACCTTTTTTTTTTTTTTTTTGTATCCAGAAGAAAAATATCTTTCTTGGTAAGATAAACGGCCTTCAAATATCTGTAAATTAGACTAAGATATATAGTAAGGTGACGTTTATCAGTAACTTTGTCCTGCAAATGACTGAGCATACTGGCTTCAGGGTAGTAATGGGCTATTCAGCGTACAAAGTTTAATCCATGCATAAATTCTTTAGAATGTTAAAGAATAGTACTCAGTCTATCTAGCAGATAGACTTTATAAAAAGCATGTTCGGAAATGTACAGTGGACTTAAAATTTTGTTACGAAGTGTGCATAAATGCAGCAATGGGATCCCTTAACTCATAATCATATAGGAGATAAATGTCAGACAAAATGTCAGTACGATTCAGTGAAGTATCACAGAAATGCTCAAGCTGTATCGCTAGCACATGCACTATCTTGCCTGAACTAGCTCATTCAGTGCTCTCTCAGGCAACTTTAGGATGTACTTTACTGAATAGTGTAGATATATCTGAGGTTTAAACAAAAGAACCTGGACTTGGTGAAGCTTAAACTAGACAGTCAGCAAGGGTGAGAGTAATTAAAACAAATGACCAAAGAATCATTATTGACTGTATGGGTTTAATCAGTAAAGACTGTATTTCTTTTAAAGGGCGTTTTTCCAGTTCAGCACATTGGCCTTGATGAATGAATGTGAACAAACGCTATGGCTTGCAGTAGATTCTATTATAACAATAATTCTGTCTAGCTCTCCAATTATTCATCTATGAATACTGGCTACTTTATGAAGAGTAAATTTGAAGGCAACTAGTTTTGCTACCAGGTGTAAATATAGAATAAATACAGTGAATTCATAGGACTTTATTCATTGAAAAAAATGAAGAGAAAGAGGAATTTAACTGAAGGTATCTCGGCTGAATGGATGTTGGGGTGCTTGAGGTAGAAAAGAACATGCATGAGACAAGTTGATGGACAGTACATTCAGGTCCCAGTGCTGTAGGCCTAGCCAAATGATACATTTAGGTCTCAGAGCCTTACTATCATGCCATAAGCATTTCTACAGCTTGTTAGAGCAAAGTCTCACCTCTTGTTTTGAAAGAGAGTAACTAAACAAACTACTTAAGGAGAGATCCAACCTTTCTAGATCTGCATGAGTTTTTACCCACTGCTGTATATAAGTAAGGGGATGCCAGATATACAAGAAGTTCTGGACACTCTCCAGTAGACTCTCTCCTGATTTGTCAAGTCTGTTTATTTATTTTCTTGCTGTCATTGTCTGCCAACTACAAGGCAGAATGAATACTGGATTGGATGTGAGACCCAATTTCCTTCCATACATTTGTGCTTATACTAATCACATTAAACACCACTGTTCTACAGGAAAGAGGTGAGACTTTACCCTGGAAAACAGAAAATCTTGCAAACGAGAGACTTCATTATTCCCAGACAAGCCTGTAGAGCCATCCAGATGATACATATGATATAGATAGAAGAGTATGTGAAGTCACTTATATGCTGCAGTTCTAGACCTAACAGGAAGATGGAACCTGTACACCATAGGCTCTAAGTTTCAGCATTTTCTTTTCTTCTTTTTTTTTCTTTTCACTGCAGCCAGTATTTCACAAAAGTACTGAAACCTAACAAGTGCCCCCAGTACATGAGTTACTCACGAACTAGTTACTCATGAGCCACATCGGTTGCTTCTTGCAACTTCCCTGCACAGAAAACCGCTAGGAATCCAAACTTGTCCAGAGGCTCAGTGTTAAAATACAGGGAAGCTGTCTGCACCCCAGTCACTTAGCATTGACTCAAAAACTCTAAAATAATCTGATGGTTTTGTTCTTTACAAAACAGTCTTAACAAAAGGTGGTAGCGCTGTATGTGCAGGAATAGGTTGTGATGGTTGCACACTACATTTTTCCATATTACTGCTCTGCCCTCTCCTGGGACAGCCAGCATACTGCTGAGCCAGCACACCGCAGGTGATGGCATGGACAAAGCAAACAGCACAGTAGAAATGTACTTCTTTGCACATATGACTGAAAAGTGACTCTGTGAATCACTGCATTTTCTTGAATATCAAGTAGGAGAACAAACAATCTAAAAAGCAAGACAATTTGTTTGCTATTTACTGTCTCATTCTAATTAATACATTAAGAAGTGCAACATTTTTCTAAAAAAAAAAAAAAAAATTCCATAGTAACATTTCTTTATTTTTTCTGTTATTTTACCTGAATATGTCCTTTCAAATTCTGAACTTCAAAAACAAAATGGAAACTACTACACAGATATATAGACAGATTTATTTTTTTTTTTTAAAAATTCAAAACTGTACATTGATTATATCATTTATGGATTGGTTTTGACTGACATATATCCTTCTTTTCACTTATTTTTCAGTGGAAAGAGGCATTTGTAGGTAATTTCATATTAATCACTGATTTGTGGGCATCATTACTTGTAATACTTCAAGGAAACTAAAGGTTAGCATTTTAAAATGAAAATGCTTAAAAGTAAAATCTGAAATACATTTTAGGAACCTAAAATAATCTACTGTTTCCAAAGCTACGGAATGCTTCCATGCCATTTTGGGGAAAAAAAAACCCAAATCAATTCAGAGTTGTTTGAAACCCTAAAAAAGCAAATAAAGTACCCTAATTTGAAATTGTCAATTTAACAGCATTTATGAAAACTTTTAACCAATTGAGAAACAAGGTCAGAAGTTCACATAAGTACAATTTATTTTTTAAAATGAAAACACTCTTTTTGTGGTAACTGCTTTATAATGGGCCAGTCTTTAGATCTGTTCTTTGTACAAGTTAGAAAGCATTCTATTAATAACACTTGACTGAGCAACTGTCACTTTACAGCACCAATATCCATCAGACAAAATGTGTACATCTACTTCAATTACAAGCATACAAGAATAAAAGTTATAAAAATAAAGCATTTAAGAGACAACATGCTATTTTCATTGACAAGATGTCTAGAATAGACTATACGCTCTCCAGGTGAGGTAGATCTCTTGTCTTTGTGAATTTTGATCTACACTTTTTATAAAGTAGAGGCCAAGAACTTAGACGAAAACTCATCAGCAATTCGTCAAGGCACAGCATAAGTACACTTCATAAATTGTTCATCTGGCGTTTAGTTAATGCGATGACCTGTTGTACTGAGGATAAGTTATTAAGTAATGAAATAGGATGATTGGATTAAGCTAATTACTTGCTTTGAAATGACATTTGTACATAGATTCTTTGGCCTTGCCAGAATGAATTATATAATCTAAATGGTGGTTTTTGCATTCCATTTCACAACTTTCAAAGCCATATTTTTCCTGATAGATGGGATCACTAAAATTGTGATTTAAAAAATAGGTCACATAATATACTACCGCTGTGAAACAGACTCTTTACCAGGAATCACATGCTAATCAATGTAGCGTGATGTGCCTAGGCAGAGGATATCTTAATAAGTACAATTATAATAATAGGTCTGATCAGATTATTTACCAGAACTTATATTGTATGCAGAGGGATATAGAATCTAGGACTGCAAAGTTTTATATGGAAAATAATTGTACTGACAAGAAGGCTGCAGTATGAAGAAGTGTTTTTTTTACTTCTACTGAATTTTCCTGGTAAAATCAAAGTTTGGGAAGTAAAAGAAGCCTTTACTACAGTATATCTGCTGGGGACTTTTTGTGAACAGGCTACACATTCCCACTGGTCGTGCTTCCCACCTGCTCTTTTTACTTTGTGCGCATGAAGCAAGCAGTTAATAGCTTTCTGGGTAGGAGAGTACAAGGCTGGTACCTGTTTCAAATCTAATCCCATGGCAGATACAAGCCAAATGAGAAAATGTTTCTGTGGTACATCTCTACTTGCATTGTATTTCCCCTTATCTTAATCCACCCTGACAATTCTGCCACTGCTTCTGACAGGTTCTGTGACAAGAACCACTGAATGGAGAAGAAAGGATCCATAATCAATCATCAGCTCAATCATTGCACAATGCAATCATTTGGCACAAAAGACAGAGTGGGATTAGGGTCAAGAGAGGCAGAACATGTTGAAGGGGTGGAAAGAAGGGGAGGAGAAGAGATAACACATAGCAAAGGAAAAGAAAGGAATAGAAGAAACGGAAGGAGTGGAAAAAAGATAAAGATGTGTCAGAAGCAGTAGGTGCTTGCCATTGCCGTGCTGCCCCAAACTGGCCCATTCCCATAGAATCTGAAAGACTTGCACTCTCAGGGATAACTGCCATGCATAGTTCTTTGAGTAATTTCTGTTCTTGGACTAATTTTAAGGTTGACAAAGGTGAGAGGAGCCCAAGGAGAAGTGAATAGTTAAGCACAGCTCAATAGATACCAGTCCTGCCCTGTTTCCCAGGGTGAGGCTTAGAGGAAGGCAGGTGTCAGGGTTCAGCTGAGCCCTACCCCTCATCTCAGGAGATCACAGGCTCTCTGCTGAGAGTTGCTCACTGCTGTACATGTGGTACAGACATGCAGCTTGTCCTACAGCTTCATGACATGAACTTTCTTCTCCCTTCTGTCGCTCATGAGCCTTCCACAGGAGTTGGGGTACTAAGTCATGACATGATTTTTTTTAGCACAAACTGGAAGGCTGACATTTGTGGGAGTAAAACCACACTACTTAGTTAGATACCCCAGCTTCTTAGAACGATTCTGTCTTTCCCCTGGGCCACCTGTAGCTTAAGGCTAAATTAACAACCTCTGATATTTTAAATACTAATATTAAGCACAAAAAATATAATTATCATCCAGTATTCATTCACATACACCCATATACATATTCTTTCCTCAGTGTAGCAGCAGAACATATAGTGAGATGTTAATGCTTTAACCAAGCTCAAATTATCTCTGTGTAACACTGATCAAAGTTATTGGAAATTATACTCACAAGTAGAATTTATATTCGAAGTGACTTTTCACAAATTTTTCATTTTCCCAGGGTAGAATCTGAGCCTGTGTACACCCACAAGGCAGCTAAGGGATACCATTTCTTGTCTCAAAATCTTGGGCTCTTTTCCTCTAAAAAAAAGAAAGTAACGTTAGTTTTATCTATTTTAGTTTCTAATTCTTTCTTGAAAGAAAACTCAGTTCTTGCAAAGTGATTTGTTCTTTCCCTTGGTGTTAACCACAAATTGCATGTCACCTCATTTATCTTGTTGTATACTACATATTTGCGCCTCCACTTGCATGCATTTTGGCTCTGATTATATACTCTGGAAAGAGTCCTACATGAAAGCTAGTGTTCTGCTTGCCTTGTAAGATGTTTGGTTATACCCTAGCTAAACTGAAAGCAATTTATCAAATTTGTCAGAGGGAGTTTCTGCTATATCTAAACAAGAATCAATCTGCAATGAAATATGAGCTAGTAGCGTTAAATTTATAAACTCAGTGAAAATGAGTACAAAATAGGATCCTGCAGAGCTCAGTTAGAAACATGGAAAATGCAAAGCAATGAAGTTTGAGACAGCTAAAACACTGAAGATGTTTTGAATGTTAGCTTGTTGGAGTGAATTTCACCTGAAAGGAAAAGGGCGCTCTTTTGTAAATATTATCTTTACCATCTAAGTGAAATCTTGGGCTGTGGATAAGTAGTTAGCATGATTTTTCTTGCTGTTTCTAATTATTTTTTATAGCACAGTACCACCTAGAGGCTTTCTTGTTCTCTGTGTTGTTTATATGAGAAGTAGGAAGCAAAACCTTTGGAGCTTTTTGCTATTTACATAGATAAGACAGACACAGCATGAGAAAGGAAATGCAGCCCAAAAGTGAGGAGGATGGAGTTCCTTCAGAAAAAAAAGCCAACCTCAAAGAAAATAGAAGCCAAGTTTCCTCAGTCATGACATTTCTTCAGTACAAAACAAATAGCCACTCAAATTGGTGCAAAGGTGATTTTAGATCTAAAATAGATTTGAACTCCAGCCCTTTTTGCATGTCTCATGTCATGCCATGTCATCCATGTCATATGAAAAAAGTTTGTGCAACTATTTCCTACCCCAACAGCATCATGGAGTAGGTGCAGATTTTTCCCTCTGGCAGAGTTATATGATCCCTCACTGTCATCCTTGCAAGCATTTTCAACCCAGAAATAAAAAGCATGATCACTTCTATGACACAATTTTACTTTAACTATGCCAGATAAAGTTTTCCTTTCTGAATCACTAAATGAAACCATTAACATCAGCACACAGAATACTCATTCTAAAGATAAGCATGTGATCTTATTGTCTAAGAATCTAATTCTTTTTACAGGCACCAAAAATCACCAGATTAAAAAACCTAAAACTACTTTAATATTTGCCAGCATAATGTTGTGTCTTTCATATTTAGCATGTGTCATGCTGCCTGATCATTTATGCTATTTGCAGCCTGTGAAATCTCCTGGAAGTTGCAGAAAAATGTAAATAGGAGCAAAGAGATTCTATTGGGCAGTCACTGCAGGAGGACAGGGCCTCAGAAGATTATTGTCTGCATTAAAGGGAAGTAGGTGCAGTGTTTCTTGCCCCCTCACTTGCAAGGTTCCCACCCATACCTTTTATCTTCGCTCTATATATAACAGGAAAGAGCATTATACATGTTAATAGAAGTACTGAAGTGCATTTTTTCAGAGAGAAACAGATCCCAATGGAATTAAGCATAATCCTCTTACCTTCTTAACAGAGTACTCACTAAGTAAAACACTGAGTAATCTTTTCTGTGATTATATATTTTATTGATGGGTATATGATGAATATATTAAAGATAATTTTTCTATTTATAATGTGATATGAAATTCCTCCCATGAATTTCAAATGAGATATGTGTCTTTTAAATTGTCTTTTAATAATCAGATTTGTATTTATTGATAATTGCTAATCTGGTAACAGATTGTCAGGAACATAAAATAGAAGAATTAGTTAACTTGCTATATTTTCTCAATTTTTTGTTAACTCCCCATTATTCCATTTCAGCAATCTGTATTTGTCAAGCTCTCTTCAACATGTTCCAGGCAGGAAATCATGTGCATATAGCAATTTCCATGAACAGGAGACTGCATAAGTAGGGTTCTAAGGTAGACAGATAGAGTTCTTATGATTGTAGATTGCTTCAAGGGTGGGATTTTCAAAAACAGCTATTAACTTTCCTCCCTTTATGGTCTCACCTGGGACTTGACACTCTGAATCCTTCCTATTTGAAGCCATTATACTACAGCAGAGACACTTAATATTTGCAGGTATTTCACATAATTTTCTGAGTCCTCATCCTCCAAACTGCCAAGGGCTCTTAAGGGAAGCTGATTATTCCCCTTAACTATTGTAGCTTATAGAGCAGTTTCTGTGATTCAATATTATCTGTTTGAAAATGATGCTGGCATAAGCATGCAAAACTCACTCCACTGTGAGCTGAAAGTCTCATAAATAGATAGTATAATCTATTAATATATAAACAAGAAAGAAGCAAGCAATTCTTTGATGTTATTTCACCAAAGTTTTAGCTCATAGAAAACACGATATTTTCTTTGAGTCTTCACAGAACACTGCATAAAGATAGTGACTGCTTAAAGTTGGAATGCCCAATAAATAAAGCCAAAATAGCTTAATGTGTTCCCAGAGTAACATGCCTATTTGTTATGCAGGAACATATATTATGACAAAACCTGTAGCACAGCCACAGCCAATGTTAGAATGAGTAACTTATTTGCAGTAATTTAAGAAAACAATCTAGTTGCAAGGTGTTCTAGTGCTCCTCTCTATTTCTACCTATGATTTTCTTTGAAGAACTCATCAAATCATACTAACAGCTTGAAAAGTTGCATTTGAGCCTTAGAAAATAAAAGCACATTCAATGGACCCAAGTATGCTTGTGTGGGCTCTCTTATCCATTCTGTCTCCCCAACCACATAACTTACTGTATGTGCTCTCTTGAACTAAAAAAGATGGTATTGTTCTCTAAATTTAGCACAGTGTTTAACTTAGGCACTCATACAGTATCACCAGCTCTTCCTGCCATATACAGTTGATGTTAAGGCCAAAATTAAGAGGCCTCTCTAGCTGCACAGTGACATATTTTTGATTACCATGATTATTTACACTAGCATAATTTGTGAAGCTGGCATATAAAACCATACCAATGTTCTTTGTGAAGAAAAATATACTATCCCTAAAAAGAAAATAGATAATACAAATAGATAGTACAAATAGTTTCTACTTTCTATATAATTATTAGAAATTTTAATAATGTTTAAATGGTTAAGAAAAGTCGTTGCTAAAAATGTTGTCTTTCTCACCAAAAATGTTAAAGCCAAGGTTAAGAAACTGGGAGAATTTGTCATTGCATTTTATTGCTTGTTCACATAGTTGCGATTTAAATGTTTGTTTCTTAGGTATCATTGTATTTTTTTGAGAATGAAAGCAAAAAGAGGAAATAATATAAAAACAAACACAGAAATTATTCTTCCCAGTACTGATTCAAAATACTGAGTCAGCACTTTGCCATATGTGTTGGGTTTGCGTGGCAAGGTTTTGGTAGCGGGGGGGGGCTACAGTGGTGGCTTCTGTGAGAAGCTGGTAGAAGCTTCCCCTGTGTCTGATAGAGCCAATGCCAGCCGGCTCCAAGACAGACCCGCTGCTGGCCAAGGCCAAGCCAATCAGCGCCTCTGTGATAACATATTTAAGAAGGGAAAAAAAACAGTTGAGGAGAACCTTTGCAGCCGGAGAGAGGAGTGAGAAGATGTAAGAAACTCTAGAGTCACCAAGGTCAGTGCAGAAGGAGGGGGAGGAGGTGCTCCAGGCGCCGGAGCGGAGATCCCCCTGCAGCCCATGGTGAAGACCATGGTGAATCAGGCTGTCCCCCTGCAGCCCATGGAGGAAAGATGAGGGGGTGTAGAGATTCCACCTGCAGCCCCTGGAGGACCCCACGCCAGAGCAGGTGGAGACACCTGAAGGAGGCTGTGGCCCGTGGGAAGCCCGCGCTGGAGCAAGCTCCTGGCCGGACCTGTGGACCCATGGGGAGAGGAGCCCACACCAGAGCAGGTTTGCTGACAGGACTTGTGACCCTGTGGGGGACCCACGCTGGAGCAGTCTGTTCCTGAAGGTCTGCACCCCGTGGGAGAGACTATGCTGGAGCAGTTTGTGAAGGACTGTAGCCCGTGGGAGAGACTCCATGTTGGAGCAGGGGAACGATGAGAGGAGTCCTCCCCCTGAGGATGAAGAAGCGGCAGAAACTCCGTGTGCTGAACTGACCATAACCTCCATTCCCCATCCCCCTGTGCCGCTGAGGGGGGAGGAGGTTGAAGCCGGGAGTGAAGTTGAACCCAGGAAGATGGCAGGGGTGGGGGGAGGTGTTTTAAGAGTTGATTTTTTTTCTCATTCCTCTACTCTGTTTTGTTTAGTAATAAATTAGATGAATCTCCTCTCTAAGTTCAGTCTGTTTTGCTTGTGACAATAATTAGTGAGTCATCTCTCCCTGTCCTTATCTCGACCCAAGCCTTTGGTTATACTTCTCCCCATCATGCTGGGGGAGGGGCGAGTGAGCGGCCGGGTGACACTCAGTTGCCGGCTGAGCCTAAACCACGACAACATAAATAGCTAGTATCTCATGATAATCACATCATGAATGTCAGGAAATTTTAAAATTATGCTCAAATGAAGATTGAACAAAAAAGAAAAAACTCATTCTGAACAACTCACCTAAAATTGATGGCTTTTTATGAATAGCTTATTGTCTCCTATTCCCAGCAGCTCAGTATTTTTTAAAATTATAACTGTATTTGAGCTCACTATTATTCTTCTGATTACCAGAAAAATCACTTGAAAAGAATTTGGGTCCAATGGAACTCTCACTACCACCCTCCATCTTTTCAGGATATTAGCTAAGGATATTAGATAAATACTGAGCAACATCTAACATCACATTCTTAAATTTCAATAATCTGAATATCAAATAAACCCCATTCTTATACAGACAAGTGAAATGAAATAATACCATATGATAAGGAATGCAGTAAAAATTTCCACAACTTTGGCCTTTTACCATATCAAGCAGTGATGTTTTATATAGGTCTATATAAAGGTTTATATAGGTCATAATAAATATTAATAAAAACACATAATGTATATAAATATTATATACATTATATATGTGTGCATGTGTGTACAGGTGTACTATGTACATGTTTATATCATGTACATGTATATATAGTTAAACACATTTTTATTATCATGAGAGAAACCTCATGTTACAATTAGAGAAAGAAACAAAGTAGCTTGGGAAAAAGCCCTCTTTGAAGGCAACAGATTTAATTGCACATTTTCCTAACCAGATGTCCAACCAAGAAATTGAAACACTGAAAGAATACCCCCAAAATGAGTTTTTTAATTGAGTCTGAAGCATTTTGAGAAGCATTCTCAATCCAGAAAATGGTATTTCTGTGGCGACGCTCTAATGAATACATTTATCTTGGATACAGAAAGACTGAGAAACCCTTTTTCTACTGCCTTCATCATTTTTTCCTCAGACGAGTAGTTGGATCAGTTCAGAGGTGGTTGACCAAAGGTGTTCAAATGAAGGCAGGGATCTGAATTTGCGTCTCTCACGTCCTATGCAGATGCCTGGATAGCAAAACTCCTGGGCAAAGTAAGCTCTTCCTCTCTGATAACTGCTTTACGCATTGGATCTAAGAAGCATCTGCAGTGAAAATATTGTTTTTCAAAGTACATTTCTGCAAAAACCTACTGCTTTGACAAAATGATGTTTGCAGTGATAATAATTCATTTCATATAATAAATATATCCTGGAAATATACGAAAAATGTGCCAGTTCTGCAAAACAGCACTAGTAAGCCTTAAATAACAGGAGGTCTTTTCTGTTGTGCTAAAGCCATAAGGTAAGAAGCATCATGTAATGACTAAGCAATCTGTAGTCAGTAAGCAGAGAGGTGGATTCCTGAGCTTTCCTGGCAGCTGGCTGCCTGTGAGACTGTTATGAGAGATTCTGGATTGGACTTGTCAAATAACACACAGAAAATCTCTTCTTGCTTATTAGACAATTTTGTCATCCTGGATTCTTGGTTCAGAAGGACATATCTTCACAGCTGCAGCTGCTACTGAATAAAGGCAGACACACATAGGTAATGTCATCACATTTTAGCACACTGCCATGGAATAAAAATGCCTTCCCATTTGAGGAATTTCTATCACGCCCTGGAGTGCAGCTCAAGGCCACAGCCATGGCACAGTTCCCTGAAGGGCAGACAAACTTTCTAGTCTCCTAAAATGTCTCCTAACATCCTATCCTAATAGATATAAGGAAAAAATTCTTCACTATGAGGGTGGTGAGGCACTGGAACAGGTTGCCCAGAGAAGCTGTGGATGCCCCATGCCTGGAAGTGTTCAAGGCCAGGTTGGATGGGGCTTTGGGCAACCTGGTCTAGTGGAGGGTGTCCTTGCCCATGGCAGGGGGGTTCGAACTAGATGATATTTAAGGTCCCTTCCAACTCAAACCATTCTATGATTCAATGAGTGACCCAAAAACTACAGACCCAATGAAGGTTTTTGCAGGACCAGTTACCTAACTGCAGAACCATTAATGCAAATTGAAATAAAATGAGCACTCATATTTTAATGAACATTGTGATCATCCTGTGGAACAGTGTTTACCACATTATGCATTTAGAAAACCAAGTTACAATTAATCTTTCCTTGCCAAAGTTTTCTCCTAAGTACACTAACAACTAACATAAAATTACTGATATGATATATGTTTATTCCATTATGAGGTTATTACTTTCTGCAGTTATTGTGCTAGTTTCCTTTGTAATTGCAGATTTTTTAAAAAATGCTTTTCTGCATATGTGAGCAAATGTGCCCACATTCTCATGCTTAATTTACTCTTCTATATTCATACAATATGAATATAGAATATCAGTTTTTAAAGGTGTCTCACTGATAAATAAGTTCCTCTCTGCATGATATTTTTTCCTGTCAAACAAGTGATATTTATTTATTTTTAACTCTCCTTTATGTTAGAATAAAATGTTGATGGATATTGGTTTGCATAGATTTCATGAGAGGTTGAAAAGATGATTTAATATTTTCTATTTGCAGTGGAGGAAAAGGCTTGAAGAAAAATGACAGCATTCAAGATGTCTTGCCATTGCTAGACTGAAAATCAGTACAGTCTGATGTGTTGTTTTGCTTGCTTTTCTTTGATTTTGATTTTTGCTTTTTGTATTACCACGGCTGAATTTTAAAATAAACAATTAAGCTAAAACCTCATTAACTTAGGCAACATGATTTCTCAGCCTCAGAAGCTAACTTTTAAATCAGTAAAAATTGGACTTGTGATGGTCTGCAGTACAGTCACATAGTCTTTCCTTCTATAATCAGTTTATTGTCATCTTCAAATTTATCTGTAGGGGGCAATACGTAATAAGAAATGCCTAATCTCTCATTTTCTTCAAATACCATCAGAAAAGCTGCAAGGAAAAGACTGATATTACCAAGTCAACTAGATGTCCAGTATGTGAATTATAGCCCTTTATAGTGGATCTTTATGTATGTAAGCTGAGAGCTTATCTGCTATTAATCTAAAAAACTGCCTAAACGATTGTCCTGATTTTGCAAGCTATTCTGATTTCCCTATATGAATGTTCTCCTTTTATACTTTTAGGGAACTGCACTATTTTCCGCATTGCCTAACACAATGATGCACGGCATGCACACTCACAAATTCACAAAGCACAAAATAAAGGAAAGCTACAGGCACACTAGAGGGAGCAGATAACAAGGCAGAAACAACAGTCGTCACTTCATTTCACTGTCAGAAAATTCTACAAAAATCAGCACACTTCTTTCAAAAGAAACAGGCCCTAAGATTAAGCAGCTGATGTGTAGCTGTTGGTTATACAAAGTGTTATATAAGGACCGGTTCACAAAAGTGTGCATCTCTCAGGAAGAGAAACCATGTGAGTAAGACAAAAATGAAGAAGAAGAGCAAATTGCTTGAAATAGGATGTCAAAAAAATGCTTGCACTTCACCTTGCCTTTGTCAGGGCTGGCGAAACTAACAGAATTTGGTGCAGAGAATTTAAATGAAGTAATAGTAGCAGGCATCATGTTTAATAAGAACAGAATGGAAACATACTCAGGAAGGGCAGAGCAGTGAAAGCTTCAACCTCCCTACAAAGATTTTGTTCAAGATTCTGCTATTCAAATATAATATCAGAGACCTTAAGAAACTTAATACCTGTGTTCTTAATACAGGTGTTCTGACAGATAACTATCATCTTAATCATTAACATATTTAGACCAGAAACAAAGATGAAACCTCCATGGTGATATACCTGAGAGAGTTCGTTGCTACTGCCTCACTCATCAGATCCGTAAAATCTCTTTGATAAGGCTTTGAAGCAGGAAGAGCTTTGCAGTGGATCTGCCTAGACCTTCTCCTGTAAGTCCAGGCAGAGGAACTCCCCAGACACCAAAAGGCTTTTGCATTAGAAAGGAACTACAGATTTTATTCAAATATAAACCTGAATAATTAACTTTTTAAATGGACAACAGATAATTACTGGGGAAGACAGAACAGGAATAGAAAGGAGTTCTATAAAACCCTTCTCCTGCCCACACATCTGTGCAACGCAGATGCTTCTGTCAACTCAGTGACTGCTGCTCTGAGCTGCAGCAAACTGGCTAGTCACTTTGGCCATTCCTTCCACTCCCTCCTGGCGTGCTGCCTCCTCCTCCCTCCCTGCCCCCAGCCCTTGCTGAGGCACTGAGTCCTGCATTACCTAAGTGCAAGCGTTATTTTCCTAAGCATGGAACTCCCTAAATAGCTCCTTCACTTATTGCAGTCCTGTCTTTTTTTTCCTTTGATCAGCAAGATTGCCAGCAACCAAGCTTTCTTTAATTAGCAACATCAATATCAAGGCATTTTGTATTGGAATAGTATTTGACACAATTTAAAACAGACTTCCTGCCAAAAAGCTATGCTACCACATTCTTAACTTTGCTCTTCTGTATGACCCAAGCAGAATGCCATGAAGTGAATCTTCCTCGATCTTTCTCTAAGTCTCACTGCACATAGCCAAGAGGATTTTCTCTTTAAGCTTGTGCATGGCATGAAACATGAATATTAACAGGTGAGAAGAGGAAATTAAATTCAGATTCAAGATTTTTCTTATTGGTTTTGGTTGTTCCAAGTGAAAATACAAAATGCAAATATGAAGCTACTGTAAACAATAACCAATAAAAAATAAAAGCCTATTACTGGATCATAGTAGCAAAAAAGATATCAACTGCATACACGAATTGAAACATCAGAAGTGACTTCAATTCCCATTCAAGCACAATGATGTCCTCTAGCAGAGGAAAAAAAAAAAAGTAACTAAACTTACAGATTGAAGTAGTTGTGCATTGGTGTCAAAAATATATTTAGAATGCAGTATTCCTTAGAGGCTACTTTTTGTGTCATACAGTATCAGATTCCAGTGTGTTAGATGGGAAACAGTATTTCTCTGTAGGGTTTCTGATGCCAGGATGCTCCTCAACGGTTTATTAACATGATTTGTTGGCCTTTCCTAAATTTAGTATTTAGTAGCTGTTCTACCAAAGATTCTTTGTCACCATCCACTTCTGCATATATGTTGAGTCCATGTCCTTTTTAAATCATATTCTAGTTTTGAATGATATGTGATCACTACATTCTGCATATACAAACAATATCACTTCAAGTTATCAGAAGACAAATACATTCAATGCTGTATTGGTAATTCCTTGAAATAAAAGACAGACATTCAGTAAATGCTTAACTTCCTTAAAAGCCCATTCTGATATGTTTTGAATTACTACTCCAATATGTTTTGAAGTACAAATATGTTACTACTCTAATATGTTTTGAGTTATTACTCTACAATCACCATGTGGGTGCTCTTTGAAGAATCTTATAAGTCTTTAGGCAATATAGTTTTACCTTGCAACAAAGAAAACACGTAATTATTTAAAGCAAGACTATGTAGCTATATAAAGAGACAACACATTTATAACATCCTGCAAGATAACTTCATTTGGAAAAAAACAGTTTGGATCACAAGGGAGGTTTAATTGCTTTTAAGTGTAAATTAGAAGTTATTGGGAGCACTGATTTTCAGCACTGTCAAAACAACAAAATCAGGAGAGTGCTCTGTATTTTTAATTTGTAAAATAATTCATTTAAGTTGTAAAAGGATTCAGTGATTGCTCAAAGATCTCACATTTTCTTCAAGTTGTTGTAAATCTGTTACTGAAGAACACATGTTTTTGTGGAATATATTATTTTTAAACTCTTTAGATTAAAAAGACTATAAGTCTTAGAAGAAGGTGCAGGCAGAGTTTCTTAATCACTAGTGAAAGATAATTTAGTCTCCTGTGTGACAAGTAGTGGACCTATTTGGGTCATTCTGTCACTAATGAAATGCACTTGCCTCCAGAAAGCAGTACTGCAGCTGTTTTGCTATATCTGTAACAAAAATCAGAAGAGTTTAGCATAAAATCTCAGCTAATACCCTGTGAAGTTTAAATATGAAGGGAAGAGCATGAAAATTTGAAAGACAGAGTATGATTACTTAGAACCCTACATCCAGCTCTCCCTCTTTTACGAAAGGGGATATAAATTCTTTAAGTAATCCACGATTTGTATCTCACCTGAGAGATGACACTTAGACCAGTGGAATGGCCACTGGTATCCTGTTAGATTATTGATTCATTACAGATAAAGAGGGAAAGGGGCATGTAGTGAAATCACCAAATCTGCTTCCCAGGGCACATCATGAAGGACACTTATATTAGGACAGATCAGTTCTTCCTGTGAAAATTCAGGCAGAAGTGACTGAAGACATCTATAATAAACACTTTGGGGGAAAAATCACATTACTATATGTTCTTTTGCAGATTCCAGCTCTCAGGAACTGTAGTACTGTTATCTTGCTGCAGAAGTCACAACAACAAGAGCATAAAAATTCAGTAACACCTACAATTCATGAGCCTGACCTTAACAAACTGAGTTTGGTAGGACATTGGGTAGGCTTAACATAAGTTTGTAGTTAAGCATAAAGCTGGAGATCAGAATATTGCAGAGCAACTATAGAAAAATACTACTCATCCAGATCACTTTAAGCTGACAATAATCTGTCACCATGCTCTCAGTGCCTTATTTTCCATGTCTTGTCATTCAATGAATATGCTTATACTGTTCCAGTCACTGAAATATCATAATATGGAAATAGCCACTAAGACCTTATTGAATAAGACAAGTGAATAAGGAAAACAATAAGTAATTCAGAGTGATTTTTTTTTTGTTCTTTATATTAACAAATATTTTCATTATTAACTAGTCATGCTATTCGCAAACTAGGAAAATTTTTTCATATTTCTGTGGACCCATCACATCAGTAATTCTGGGGTTAGCTTACTGACAAGTACCAATCACATTTCTTTTGATGTTTTTGGTAGAAGAAAATCAGTGCTGTTTCACGACATCCTCTGGAAAGGCCTGAGACAACCTTTCACGTATTCATCTGTTTCCCTTTGATCTCCAGGAGACAGCGAAACCTCACCCAGAATCCTTAAAATTATCAGCCCTCAATCTTTCTTAGGCCCATTAGAAGCCTTTTTTATATTCTAGTTTTACTTGTCCACCTTTTCGTGGTGGTTGACAAGTTTTTCCTCTGTGTCCTCTTTCAGATTGGCCTTGAAGAATCTTGTTGATTGTCTATGTCTCCTCAGATGACTCTATAAAACCTAAGCACCTCTCTGTGTCTGCAGAAAAGGTGCCCTAAGTGCATCTTGCTAAGAGAGGCAGGACTCAGTTATGGAGAATTTCCTTCCCTTTCAGAAACTACACAGACTAACCCTATACAATATTAACAACAAGCATTATGACCACTGCCACACTAATGAAATCAAGAAAGAAAAAAAAAAAGAGAGAGAAAGTACATATCAAATACAATAACCTGAAGAAAGATTGAGAGCCCTGCACAGTCTTGAATTTTTAAATCCAAAGTTCGTAAGTGATTAGATCTAGTGATCGCAGTTCAGTTACTTCCATGGGAAGTGCTAGCAGCAGTATTCAAACCAAGAGGCAATAGCATTGTATTTCAGTTATGATGAAATCCAGTGTTTGGTTCCAGTGCAAAAATAACATCTAAACTACATTTCCATCTAAAAGCATGGCAAAAAAAATATATTCTAAGGGACAGATACTATGGTCACTGATCTTATCTTTGTATTCAACTCATATGAAAGGCTATTCAGCTAAGGGACACAGAATACAGGTTAGAGACTGGAAACACAGAAGTCAACAGATGGAGAAGCCCAAACTCTAGTTTTCTATTAAGATTTCTCTGACTGGTTGTATTTTAGCTGTTTTAATACTACTGTGTTAGGAGACTTTCTCCAGGCATACTTATAAAACTGCAGTTATATGAGGTGCTGTTTTGGACATACAGTATCTTTTAGATATTAACTGATTCCTTTTTGTTGCTGTATAGTCTGGGTGAGTTTTCATGGTGTTGTTCCATCACCACTCTATTAGCCTGACACAAGCTCCCATATCATGAAGCCTCCCATTTCATGCATTACTACTCATACTTTCCATTTATGTTCAGAGACAATTCATCCCATGCAGCATTATGGTATACCTGGGAATAGGCAAGTTGTCAGCCTTGAAGGAAGGGCATGAGTGCTCAGAGGTCAAGGCAAACAGCACACTATAAAATGGTCTGCCATGATTGGTTAAAGACCCAAGCTACACAGAATTGTTTTTTGCAACTTCCCCTCTTGACCGCAATTCCATGAAGTATCATGTTGGTACTTTCTTCTAATAATGTTCAAGTTTTATGAAATCAAAGGATTACATGGTGTTTAGATCAACTGTGTCAGCTTGCACTTCTTGGTGCAAAAAAGAGTATGTTGTCAGAAGCATTGAGAAATACAATCCATTTAACCTAGAGAGGATGTGATCTTTAAAAGCAATGTGTAGCTCAAGAAGAACCAACATAAGATCTCTCTGAAATGTGATTGTAATAGAAAATGAAGAGGCACAAAGCATCGTCATACCTTAAAACTAGGATTCTAAAGCTGAGCAATGCACCCAGAAAACATTAAAATCACTGAGATTTTCTACAGTTGCAATGTATCTTGCAGTGACTAGCTCTTGCCTTCTGATGACCCTTCATAAAATATATCCAGTTTTACTACCAGAAACTCTATTTAACATCATACCAGATTCAATGTTTTCATCAACAGCACAAGATACAGAATTAGGCTTTTTCCATAAAATCTGGAGTGTGGAGAGTCATGAAACAGGTTTACATCTATGTCTGATTTCAAAACACATTTTCACGTGTTTTCCAGAAGTTTTTCTGGTCTTATTGCCCATGGTCCTTGAAACTGTTCCTGACAATATGAATTCATTAATCTAACTCATACTTACTAACTGATGGTTAACTCTATCGCTGCCAAAATCAGGACAATGACTCTCACTGTGGCCTCAAAAAGCAGTTGTGTGAGAATGGTTTTTTTGTTTGTTTGTTTGGGGTTTTTTTAAGGAAAAGAAAATCTCCTGTCAAAACTCCTTTCACAGTATTTGAGGATGAGAACCTGATCTCTAGATACATACATATATTAATTAGATAGGGCTGTTATCAGGGAAACATTTAGGAATCCGTTGCTAGAGGTAAATGTAAGATGGGAGGGGAGAAGGAGGGACCTGAGTCAAAGATTTATAATTTTTTTAATTTTTTGCTACAATGAATAATGAGCCAAAAGTGTTGGAAACACACTGCACTACATTATCAAGATGGGGACTGGCACATGAGGAAGACAAATATGCAGAGCTGCTCCACACCTCCATTTTTAAAATTCTGAACATTAGTGTAGTGTAACTTTCAGGGGGAAATGAGTGCTTCCGCAAAACTTTCAGGAACTGAGAAACTTGCACAGAGCTGCAACAGGCGAATAACTGTTTTCTGCCAGCACTGTGAGGAAGGAGGCATGTAAAAGCCACAACTATGACTTTCATATCCAAAATACCACAGATCAGATGAGTCAGGGTTACCTTGTCTTTATGTGGGATTATACCTTCTGGCTTTCAGGTCCTGCTAAGTAGCAGGCTCACTGAAAAGTAGGGAGTACAGACCTTATCATTCATAGAAATGAAATGCTACCATTGACTTCCTTCTTTTTTCTACAAATACCTCTAACAGATATAAGCTCACATCCTCTCTTCCGCTCCTCTCACTTCAAGAACTGATTTTAAGTTTCTGCTTCAGGAGCATGCCACAGAAATGTTAGCCTGAATGTTAGTCTCCAGTCCCTGATCCTCTGTTGCTTGTCTTTCCTATCAGAACTCCAGTGGTTGCCTGTTTTAACCACTTGTTTCTATTCCTAATCTATAAGGCAGTATCAACAAAGTGGTCCACAGCCTGCCCAAGTCTACCTATTCAGTTGCCCTTTGTTGCATTAAAATGAGAATGCCTTCCTCTTGTGGGTTGACTTGGGGTTTTTTGTTTTGTTTTGTTGGGTTTTTTCCACGTTCAGCAGACATGAAGCATTCATTCTGTTTTGATTGAAGATGAATGTTATTTGCAACTTAACTGATGTATCTTCACTGCCATCCCCAGCAACACAGCAAGTATAGCAATGCTATAGTTTGGATCCTTATTGAGGAATGCTGAGATATCACTATCCACTGCTCACACAGCAATTAAAAAGCCCTCCTGTGTTCAGTAATATCCCTTACAATTCTTCCACATGTCCACCAAAGACTGTTGTTTCATAACAAATTCCGTTACATCAGGTTAGACCAAGTTAGCTGAAAAGGCTAATCCAGTCACTTTAGAGCAACATGCTAGACAGTATTTGTATACAATTTAACAAAATCAAACCCATTGTTAAACATAAAAGAAGAATATAAAAATGAAGTTGTATCATCCTTAACATACAGGACAGAAAGTATACTGGTTTTCCACACAATTTCTTCCCTGTGAAAACCTTCTTTCATCATGAATTATTTTTTTAAAGTCCTTGGCATTTAACAGTAAATAATATCAAAATTACAAAATATTTATTTTTGGCTCTAAAGTGAAGAAAATATATCAATAAATTATGACATGGAGATTGTGTTTCCTATTACTGAATATCAGAGAATACTTTATCTCAGAATTCTGAAGTGATAATGTTTTAATAAATGCATTCTTAATTCCCCATCAGGATTCACATTGTATTAGTAAAGTGCAAGTTCAAATTAGATACACAATAATCTGTGTTCTGTTTTCATCTGTTATCTACACTAGACAAGTTTTCAAAAATGTGGGTTTTAAGGCCTGACAGAAGACACAGTTTTTTAAGGAACAGTGGCTAATAATCCTAAAAAATCACCTTTTTCTTTGACTTCTGCTCCCCTTCATTTAGGAATATTGTGGTTACCATATAGATGTGATTCTAACATGCTCTACTTTTCTGTCCAGAAATGTTGCCAGATGGAATTAGAAGCCTTTGGTCATTTGCCCAGGATTCCGAAATTATCAGTAGTGCACTCAGAGCAGCAGCTAGTTCTGAGAGGACTGCAGATGTCTAGAAATCTCAGACAAATGGCCAATGATCATGTGCAGATGAAAAGCATGTTGCGTGAATTAAAAACGTTCCCATGAGAGTTCTATGCAATATAACACCATACATGGTCTTTTAATATTCTGTCATTAAAATAAATTTAAAAAAAAATCAAAACATACAGTCTGTGAAATACGCAAAAAAGTATACATTTCAAGAACTATTTTTGTTAAAGAGCTTGGCAGTAAAACAGATTTACATATAAAAAATACAGTAGTGTATTTTTTATTCCAAGAACCATTGTTTCTTGTATTCAGTGCAATGATATGCTTCTGGCTATCTCTCCCCTAATTAGTTTTAAGAAGAAGCAACTTCCATGTCCAAGAAAGAAAATCACAGCAGAAGGTTCGAGTCCTCATTCAGTCAAATGCTTGCTGTCTCTGGCTTGGTTTGTCTCTCCTCATCATGCCCACGTACTTCTGCAGATATGATAATAGTATGCTAGAATTTACACAAGAGCATTAGCAAGCTGTTTCTGTGCCACAGCTAAGCAGGATAAAAAGGTTGCAGCATCCTTGTTTCATGGCAGTGCTCAGACTTTCGAGTAAGCACATGTAGTATCTACTTTGACTCCTATATCAAGTAATGAAGAAAGCAAAAGGAATAGGGAGAGAGGCCGGACAAGATTCAGTGCCACACTGTCTTGCAGAAACATACAATTCCCTGAATTTTTGAAATACAAAAGTATTTTTGTATGGTCTGTAGTTAGGGATCACAGACTTTTTCTAAAATAAGCAGATTAGTCTTCTAAGTGACGCCTGTGATAGTGTGCTCTCCACTTTCCTCTCCTGTGGGATCCTGGCTAAGCTCTTTGACTCTCTTTAACAAGCCTTTGGAGTTCACAGAAGCATGGAATGGTTGAGGTTGGAAGGGATCTCTGGATGTCCTCTTGCTCAACCCCCATTGCTCAAGCAGGGTCACCTAGGGTAGATTGCCCAGGATTATGTCCAGACAGCTTTCAAATATCTCCAAGGCTACGTAACCTCTCTGAGCAACCTGTTCCAGGGCTCAGTCACCCTCACAGTAAAAAAGTGTTTTCTGATGTTCAGAGGGAACCTTCTTTGTTTCAGTTTGTGCCCACTGCCTCTTCTCTTGTCACTTGGCACCATTGAAAAGAGCCTGGCTCTGTCCTCTTTGCACCCTCCTTTTAGGTGTTCATATACATTGATAAGATCCCCTCAAGTCATCTTTTCTCTAGGCTAAACAGTCCCAGCTTTCTCAGAGTTTTCCTCAAAGGACAGATGCTCCAGTCCCTTAATAATCTTTGTTAGGCTATGTCCCTGTCTCTCTTGTACTAAGGAACCCAGAATTAGACACAGTACTCCAGGGGTGGTCTCACCAGTGTTGGCTAACAGAGAAGGATCACCTCCTTTGACCTGCTGGCAATGTTTTTCCTAATGCAGCCCACTAACATTGGCCCTCTTTGTCGCTCATGTTCAACTTGATGTCCACTGGGACCCCCAGGTCCTTTTCTGCAAAGCTGTTTTCCATCTGGGTGGCTCTCAGCATATATTGATACATGGGGTTGTTCCTCCTCAGGTGCAGGACTTTGCATTTCCCGTTGTTGATCTCCATGAGGTTCCTATCAGCTCATTTCTCCAGCCGATTGAGGTCCCACTGGATGCAGCACAACCTTTGAGCATATCAGCCAGTCCTCCCAGTTTTACATCATCTACAAAATTTCTGAGGGTCAACTTTGCCTCATAATCTAGTTTATTAATGCAGATTTTAAACAGGATCGGACTTACTATTGATCCCAGGTTACACTGCTAGTTACTGGCCTCCAACTAGAATTTGTTCCACTGATTGCCATGCTCTTGGCCTGGCTGTTCAGATAGTTTTCAATCAATATCAATGAAAAATTCTTATACTACCTATAATAATATTTCATAATAATGAATATTTGTAGAATATCCCATCATTTCCTATAGTATTTTGCAATAAATATAAAAATGATCAAATTAATTTTACTGTTGCCTATTTTGAATGCACACAGATAAATCAGAAATGAAAAACTTCGACATTCATTCATTGAACAGCTTGCATCAAGCTCAGCAATTCCTTTTTGGACTCAAAAGCGAATGTATTAGTCTAAAAGGGAACAAGCCAAAATACACTTATGTTATAGAAAGGACTTTCCTTTTTTTCTTCTAGTATAAATGACCTCTGTTTATCCTATAACCCCCTAAATCTCTTGGCCAGATTCTCAGCTCATGCAGAGTGTATGAAAGCAATTATAAAGTGGCTTCTCTCAGCAGGTTATCTGACTATCAAACTGTCAATGTTAGAGGTAATTTCCAAGGACATACAGATTTTCCCACACTTTAATATGCCCTTTTATAGAATAGTGATATGACGGGCAGGTGTTTGGCAGATTAATTGCCTAACGACAACCGAAGTGGCTGCAGTTCAGTGATGTGTGAAGTGATCCTGATATAAAACCTGCACCAGCAGAATAGTGGACTTAGATGACCTAATGGATCATTCCTATTTCTGATGTCCATATGTTATAGTCAGTAAATCAATGTAATATCCTTCTAAAAAGGAAAGGTTATAGATATAAATTCTATTAATTGTATATAATAAGTCTGCATTTTATTTTGTAGAACTTAAGTTAGTACTACCACCTATTACCTGACATGTCTAAATGCCAGTTTTCATTCAGTGCAATGGATAATTTGAATGGCTAATCCAATGGCTTTCAAATGAAGTGGCTATTCATTTAACTGGCGATGCAGACTGTAGTTGGAGTTGAAGGTCATAATTTCCTCACCCTTTATTATGTGTTTTAGATAATGCTCTGTTATGTAGCATATGTGTATCTAAAGTATATCATCATGTTTTTATTTCTCTGGGCTCTAGTGTAGTGCATTTCTGTGTACACTTCTGATGAGTCATTTCACTTTTTGTTACCCAGAGGACCATCACAGAGTATGATGCCTTGCCCTTTGTAATGCGAGAGGACCAGGCACTTGTTGATCAAATGTCAGGGGCAAAGGAAGTTCAAAAAAATGTTTCCACTCTGTTCTTCTGTGCACAACAGTGTGCTAATACAAGAGACGTGGACAGACATCTCTTTCCTTCCATTTGCAACATTCCCATAAGGAAAGAACCACTGCACAAAAATCAATGTTTTCTGCTTTAAAATTTAGGAAACACAGATCAGATCAAGATGATTCTGGCTGACATATATTTATGGAAGAAGAATAATGATGGGATCCCATAAAAAGAGCTACTACTGCTGTGAAGCTGTGGGTAAGACACACACAAAGTTGTTGCACTGTGTATTGGATATGTGATGAAAACTATCTGCATGTACAGCTGAAGCAAGTGGCAAATGCAAACTAATCCTCACCCTAAAATGAAAGAGAATAAATAAACTAGGAAACTGGCATGAGTTTTCAGCTTTAGTCAAAGCACTCCAATGTGATTTTCTGCAGCTTCTTCATAACAGGCCACAGCTACAACTCAAAGTGCCTCCAGGGTGCAGATGGCCACTGTGAGGGCCATGTTTAGAAAATTTATTACCATAATCTAGCCAGAGGAGAAAAAATGACCCATGTCCACACTGAAGAGCCAAGGCATGGGAAGATGAGACTGTCACTCTGTCACAGTAACAAAGAAATTTGGGGAAACGAGCAGAGAGCATTTCAGCTCACAGAGGGCACTCACAGATAGAAACTCATTCTTGGATCAGACTAAGGACTAAATTGGTCTGAAGTGCAAGCACCTTCCTAAAGCTATTAACTCATCTATACCATCATCCATGACATCTGCATGCCAAAAACCAGAGTGTAACGGCCATCTTCGGTAAAGAGAAATCCAATTTGTCAGGTGTGGCATTGGTGGGAGAAATCTCTGAACCTCATGAGTTAGGATGAAGATAGCATCTAAAGACTTTCTCCAGTTTGGGAAGATAGTACACAGTAAAGTATTGTAAGGAATCAGTAAAATATTGTACGAATTTGCAGTGTATTATCTTACTGTGCATTAATTTCCATCAATACACAAACCTCCATACTCCATCCAAGAGATTTGAACAGGTGTTTCCTGATCCCTCAGGTAAGCAAGTACTTCACCAATGATAAATCTCCACAATGTGATACAAATGCAGGTGGGTAATCCTTCACAGCAAGACACATTTCCCAAGGCATTGCTATGACAACAAAAGATTTTAAGTGAACTCATTGAATTTTTACTACTCAAAACTATGTCGAACTTCTAAGGTTGCAGCAATGAGTTTATAAATTGTACTCATTATGGAGTAGCTTGGGAGCTGATGCTGCTCTTTGAAGAGCACTGAGAAGGGAAATGTAACAAACTCCCACTGACATTCAGTGCTATCACATGACTAGCTGTCTGCTCTTATGGAGGGAAGACGAGACAAGAAAGGGTCTATGAGACACACTGTTAGTACTGCTATAGGCTTTGTGAGCTATCTGTAGCATCCCTTGATCAAAGCTATTGGGAAAATACATATAAACACTTTAGAGTATCACTTCACTATTAAAAGGAGGAAAACCCCAAACACGTTCAAGGCATAATTATTATTTCACCATGGTTCTCATTTCATGTTACCTAAACTAAGGAGTAAATAAATGATAACTTGAATTCCGACTTGGGGTAGCAGGTAAAGATAAAATCCCTGTGCCAGTCTGCTGCAAAATGTGAACTGCAGACCACCATACTTGACTTAAAAATCACACACTGCTGCTGTGATTCATCCCTGCATTCCAGTAATTCCAGCTATGTCTACGTTATAAAGTCAATAGTAGAAATGACAGCTTCCCACATCTACTGGCATAACTATGTCAAGAAACATGTTCTTAATTCTATGCTACAGAATGCAAAGAAGTTATTTATTTTTTTTCTAACATGCTTCATGGGTTTCCAAAGTTGTATTTCTCTTGGGAACTCCTTGGGAACACTGAATTGAGAATAAAGTTTCTATGAAGACTATGCTGTGATTTTCTATTTTATACCATGCTTTAGTACCTCATTATTCCTCCCAGTAGAGAGTGTTGTGGTGAAATACTTCTGGCCTCTTCAGCAGAAACATTTGTCTGCTTGGCAGGTATTCCCAATAGTTATTTTTATCAACTAGGGTGATATTTTTGAATTTTACCTATGTTGTATAGACAGACAGATACATTCATACATATGTACATAGTCACCTCCCCATGGAAAGCAATTATAAATATGTGCTTTGAAGTGAAAGATTCCTATTGATTCTAACAGATTTTTAATATATATATCACCCCTTCTCTGTAAATGACTAGTTTCTTTCACGTTTAGTCTCATGAGACACTTTCTGTATCCCTTCACTCTGTCATCTGATCTCGCTATATATTTTATTTTGAGAATGTGTAGAAATCATTATTACTGGACATACAGAACTCTTTCTTTTTTTTTTTTTTTTAAATGGGAATTGCATAAACTCAGAAAATTCATATCAAATACATTTAATTTTCACTCACCACACTTTTAATTAATGTTATATTATTGGTCTTCTGGTCATTGCTATTTTTCTTTTCTTTCTTTACCTATAACTTCTCTCTCACAGTGTGTGGAATTTAATTTCCAAATCCAATTTTGCTAATCCCATCATGCATCATGCTTTCAATTCATCCATTAAAGACTGATTTAAAATTAAATAGACTTATTCATAAGAAACTACATCAAAGTTTCTATAATTCTTTACTATCCAACTCTGGAAGAATATGACATTCTGAAAGTCACTTTTGCTTCTCATGGGATATTTACCTATATTTTCTTCCCATTCCAATTCAAATTCTCTGTCTTCCAAAGTCTAACAGGGAGACTGTAGCAGAATGAGGAATTAAATTATTTCTTCCAAGCATGTTGGTTCAGAAAAAATCTTTTTTTCACAGCAGCTATAACAGCTTTGTTTAATTACGATTTTAGGAAGAAAAACAAGTAACTGTATAGAGGTCCTATAGAGGCACATGTATTTATTGTTTCCCAGTTCCTAACCCTTTAAATATCTATTTACCCTTCTTTATTTTATTTATCGCCTCATACTATATGCTTTTTCAAGCAGAAATTAGCTTCATGTAGATATGCACAGCCGCTAGCATAAAGGATGTGATGCCATTCCCAGTCAGAGCCTCTAGGCACTCCTGTAATACAAATAATAAACATTACCAGATTCTTCTATCCCTTTGACTTACTGCCACATCCGAGCATGGGCTTGCAATGAATTGAACAAAATTGTGGCATCAGTTGCACCCTGGCTGTCAACCCTTCAAATTCCTTAGGACATAAAGACTTAGAGAAATGTACCAAATGAGCCACTTCAAACCTCACGGACAGCCTATCTGAGCTGTTAAGAGTTTGCAGGCAATTATAATTTTCTCAGGGATATGCCTGGAAAGGCTTTCCTCTCTAGTGTTTAGCACACAGAACTGTGTGTTTCATTTTTGTGTGAATTCAGAAAAAGCATGAATCTACATCATGGATCACTTATGCATCCAGCACAGAGACACTAGAAGTCTTACCTCTGCAAAACTGTAGGAATATGGAAACTGAGTTCTGCCTTTTTGTATGACTTTGAGAAATCATATAAAATCATACTACTGCAACTATCTCCAATCCTTTCAAAAATGGGATAATAACAATCTGCTAAAGTCAGAGAAAGTCCTGAAAAATGTCTTTCTACTATACATATTAAATACAATTTGAAAAACCCCAAAATACTGAAACTGTATTCTCATCATGGTGTTTTGCTAGTTAACAGCAATGGGAATTTTTACTTGCGGGTTGACCAGATGATTGAAAAAGATTAAAAGTCTTGACATAAAATTGGTCTCAAAATTATGTCCCAGTTGCAGCTGTTAAAGTAAGAGAGTAGAGATCCCAGCCTGTAATTAGAACAAAACTATGTCTAGGCAAGAAGAAACTCAGAAAACAATTTTATTACTTTAGGGATGAAACCTGCAAACTACTGAACAACCTAGTAAACCTATCAAAGCACTAAGATGCTTTTGATTGCGATCTCATTTCAGAGCTTGGTCTTATCATTAATGTAGTCAGAGTGCTCAACATCTCACATGCTGGCTACTGTCCCAAGGAACTTAACTGTTCAAAATGCCGTTCTTTTTAACTGGATTGTAAATAGGCCATGTGAATTTGTATGTATGAACACACAGACACAGACACCAACTTAGTTCTAATTTTTTTTTTCTTCAATGAGTAAGCAAACAGCATCCACATAGCTTTAGCTCTAGCTTTATTCTGGTAACGCTACACATACCCATTATTTTATACATCCTGAAGTTATGCCACGTGGACAAAAACCACATAGACACCCTTTAACTCAGCAGAAAGGCTACATAATATAAAGATGATAACAACAGCATTAAAAAAACTCTTTTGCTATCAAGAAAAGAAAGTACAAAAGTAGGCAATATTAATGAATGTTAATTGAAGATTTTTGCAGTTGCATATATAATTATAATTATATGTATATTTTATTAAAATATCTTCAAAGATAGCATGGTTCCATGGAACCAAAGGTAGATTCTCATATCAGAGGTACATGTGGAATCACATTCTGAAGCAGTTCTTTGCCCCTTTCAGAGTAGGATTTTCATAAGTGTTCAGATTTTGTTAATAAAAGAAGAGCGCTGCAATGCTGAGGTCTTCTGAGATAGTCTGGCCAAAGTAGGAAGTCTTGATTTTAAATATTATTCCCTCCTTAAAAAAATATTTCTGAAAGTGTGTAAGAAAAAAGTTTTGGTTTTTTGTTTTTTGAAGGACAACTAGTGATACTTCCTTTAAATTATGTCTTGATATGGATTTTTATTTGTTTTCCAAAATCTAAAGTGAAATCTTAGAAGGCATTTGGCCAGCTGTCATGTCCTTCCTAGTTCATAAAAACCAACTTCCCGATGTTCCTTGTGAATGTGTAGTGTCAAAAGAGAGTAGGAGAGACATTGCCATGCTACTCATTCAATTATTCTCATGATATTAATAAGCAATGGCTTATGCATTATTATAACTATTGCAGAGGAATATCACTATGAAATTAAGCCCTCATGGTAGTGGGGGCACAGTATACAATGCCCAGGGAATTGAACACAGTTCACACACTAGTAAGAATGCTAATCACATACCTATGCCAAACTATAAATCTGTACAGAATGTGTATCTCAGTATACAAAACTGTTTAAGAGAATTCAAGCAATCGATTACAATGCTTAATTAGTTTATTCTATGGAAGAGCTAGTCGTCGTTAGGTAATTTCATTTTGCCACCCAGGCTATTCTTTTTTTAAGGTGAGAATAAGAGATAAGCAAGCTTTCTCAGAAGTTAAACCAACAATTTATAACATGTTCCTAGGTATCACTATTGTAAGCAGCCACTCTTTATAATCAATTTTCAGGGTATCACCACGTAGTGAGTATGAAATCATGCTGAATCAGGAATTCAGCTCCTCAGCTAGTGCAAAACTGAACCTGAAACCAGTTTATGAATGACCTGAACAACAAGCCTTACAAAATTTGCAGAAACAGAGAAAACCTTTCGAAAACACACAGCCTTAGAACCTAAGTGCCTGCTCACTCTGAAGCATGTGCAAATACAAAAAAAGGGAAATAGATTCAAACTTCATAGTAATCCCCAACAGCCATGCAAGAATCCAGAGAAGTTCTGCAAGAAGGTAAATATTTGCTGAGGTAGCAGGAACAAAATGCTTCAGCAAATCAGATTAATCAGAAAGGTTTTGGCAAGTTCTCACAGACACAAGGTGCTTTAAGATTTGTAGTTCCAACACACCATTTGGCAAATACTCTTCTTGTTACTGCTTTTCAGAACACGCTCAGCATCAAAAACAGTTCAACATTCCAGCCTGCAAATGTCAGAAATCTCCTCCAGGAGAAAAATCATACTTTGATGACTTAACCATCTATGACAGTAATTCTAGGAAGTAGTAGAAATGGTTATTTTTTAAAAAAAGAGTAATGGAAATAATAAGAAAAAAATAGCCAGCCCCAAGTTTAACAAAGCCAAGTAAGAGTTTTGAAGTGCCCATTTTAAAAAAGCACAGTGATCCAGATCTTTAAATCCTATTCTTGTAACTTCTAAGAATCTATGAAAGTAATTATTAGGATTTCAGCAATAACAAAAATAAAGATATGTAGTTTTATAAGACTTTCAGATTCAGTAGGGCATATTGCAATAAGTAAATAACCACATTTAGTACTCTCCAACAAATTCATCCTCAGAATGTTCCCTGTTGAATATATGTCAGAAAACCATGAATACCAGCTCAAGAAGAAGTAATACAATGTGAACTAGCAGCTTAGTTAAATTCACAAAGAACTCTTCTGATTTATACTTTGAGGAGGTAGGGATGCAAAGATGTATAAAGTGTTTAAGATGTACAAAGTGCTTACAGACAGATGGAAATAAACAGCTCCCAAGCATATTAGTCATAAATAAACCTCAGTCAAAAAGAATAGCCAAGATTAGTACTGTTTCATACTGTAACTAAGAAAAAAAAATAAAATATTTTTCTGAGGCTCTAATTCTGTTAATCTTTATCCTTTGTTTAAAAAGTCAAGAGTGTCATTCCACTCAAAACAAAAATACTAATTATTTCAATGCCAGAATAGCAGAAGTATATCATGTCTTTTTTGTTCTTCGTGTTTTTTTTTTTTTTTCTTTAATGCAAATTGCATCACCTAAGATGAAATGTGATCTGTGCAGGGAAATGAAGAGTCAGCAATTTAAACATATTGAACTTTTATGGTAGACAAAACCTCAATTATTCATCCTGACACTTTTTTACCTGAACCAGATGCACAGAGGTGTGTGTAACTCTATTAATAATTTTGACATAGCTGTAATTTTGGTTTTTTCATATAGTCAACTAATAAACTTGGCACTGTTAAGTGTCCCTGACTTCATTTTATATTGTAAAATATTGCAAGAGAACATTTTCTTGATAGCAATAATGAATGTGGAACACATTACTCACTACTCACATCAGTGAACCCCCAAAAGTCTTGTTTTGAAGACAAACTTAACTTTTCAGATAACATAATTGATCACAAACTTCAGAATGTAAAAGTAAGCAAGAAACTCTGTTGCTGAGTGTTTTTTTCTGGTTTTGGTGGTTTGTTTGGGGTGGTTTTGTTGGTTTTTTGGTGGGGGGGTTATGAAGAATCCTTCTAACACTGCTTTAAAACATCACCTGAAACATCTGATCTGTCAAAGTAGTAACATTCTTAAAATGCATTTTAAAATGCCAACAGTGTAACTGCCAACAAGAGGTAAAGAGTTCTGAATACCTCTGAACACTTATATCTACAAGTACCATAGGGCTTGTGCTATAAGAGTACAAAATCTGTATAAAACATTAGTGCCGGCCCAGCCGTTTCTTCTTTCAAAAGGCTGCAAATAGAAGAGATTCTGCACTTACGCTTACCTACACAGAGAAGACTGAAGAATACACACCCAAGAATTTCTTAGCTTCCCAATATCATGAAAGAAATTCTCATATCTAACAAATAACTATTAGCAGGCTGTAGCAAAACTTGGTAACTATCATCATTACAAAATACAATTTTCCTTGTTAACACATTAATTGATCAGTTCTGTTTACTGATTAGAGTGGGCTGGTGGGAGAAACATTACAAATTTCACCTTGCTAATGTCGTTTGTGCTTACTGATATATTCAAAAGATACTAGAATCCAGACAAAACAGTTTTATGGGAACTTAGATACCTTTTTTTTCTTTTTTTCCTCCAGTGGCTTCAATGCATTTTTGTACTGAAAATAATTGTACTGATTAACAAGGAAACAATATATCAGTTAGCCACTGACACAGCAAAGTACCATGTTAGTATTCCCTTCTACGAGGTGAACCACAGTTCTTTTAAAAGATGATAATTTTATTGTTGCACATCCTGTTATGTCTTAAAAAATTCCAGATTAATTTGTTCACTTCTTTTGAAGGCAAAACCAACACAATTTTAATTCAAAGGTTCCAAATTTTCTTCCTGTTTTTATTCTCTTTTGTATGAGCCAGTCTAGCAAGGGGTGTCCATGAATGGAATCTTATGCTTTACCTTTGGTCATTCAAGAAGAACAGAAAGTGAAGGATTTAGATCTGTATAGCAATGGACTTATTCCATTGGACCAGTGGCCCTATTCACTCCAGAACCTCTGGGGTAAGGAAAAACTATCTGTGGGAGCTGCTGCATGTCCCAGGATGCGTTTACAACTACTCTGAAGACGAGACAGATTTTCATTGCTCCTGTGCAGTTGGAGGCTTGGAGAAGCTGGCATTACTGACAAGTGACAAAGTCATTCCAAATGAGCCTGATGCAGTAAATAGGCCTCATGAATTTACAGCTTTCCAAGATACACAAAATCCAGGTCCATCAGAATCTCAGATAACAAACTAGAGATAATTTAACTGTCTCCACTAGAACCTTTTCTAATGAAATCTGCAGAACGTAATTTTAAGTCACTTTTAAGTTACTTTAAATGCTACCTATAATTCACTTTCTGCCCCAGAAACAAAGCTGATCAATTTATGTCTTGTTTTTTGAAACCTTTTAAAAGTTTTGGCAACATTATTCAACACAAAGAAAATTACAATCTTTTTGCACACAGCAAAAGCGACCCAGAGTGAGATCTCCGGCAGGGTAATGGAAGCTCCCTGACCTCAGAATAGTTCTGCTCCTAACACTAGATGTTTCATCATGTTTCTGGCCTTTCACCTAAGCATTTATATTTCAGCTTATCATATAAAACCGTATCTAGCTCATTCAGATAGTCACAAGATAAAGTGAACTTATTATGCAAAAATAAAGTAAGGCCATTTATATTGCGTTGCTCTCAGGCAACGAGAGCCTTAAATCAGGATGTTTGAAAACAATTACAGTAAGTCATGGCCACAGCTGAGCCTGCTTTACATTCAATTCATTTAACTTCTTTATCAGCAGAGACAGATCATGGTTCTTCATGTGAAAGACCACAAGAAAGATTTCTTTTGAATTTCATCAATCCTGGTCATGCAAATATTTCACAAAATTTTGTAGAGAAAGTAAGAAAGGGAATAATAGCTTTGTTTTTCTTAATACAGTTATAGCAAGTAGCCTATTCAGCTTTTTGAAAACTGGGACTTCAATAAAAATAAAATACAAATAAATGTTTTGATGAAGATGGTAGGAGAAAGACAATGAAGTTTTAAAAAATAGAAAAATAGGTCTGTCACTAAAATGAAATGCTACTGACTGTGCTTCAATCTGACAATTTTTTTTTTCCCCCAAGTTTCAGAAAACCAATGAAAAAGACAAAGGTAATAATGATGGTAGTAATAGTAATAATTTTTTATATAACATATACACACTGTGAAGCTTTAGGAATTAATGTCAGTACCTGTAAATATGGACTTTGTCTCTGTTACTGTATGTGTCATGTTGGACTTAGGAGGCATTAAATAGTAGACATTGCACATCAAAGACACTACAACTCAGCTCATAGTACTCTGAAATAGAGGCTGTTCTTCCATTTGTCCACAGAAAAGTAGCACTCCCTTGTCTGAACAGCACATTAAAGATCACGTGAGTTGGCCACAGTAACACGAAAAGGATTGGTTCTATTTAAAGGTGACTTCTATTTTTGTGGGGCCTATAGATCATACAGGCATCCACATATGTATCCTCAACTTTGTAAGAGCTACTTCTGGATGTTTAGATATCCTGAAAAATTGTCCCTGCATGTAGTATTCCTGAGATGTCTGGATGAACTCAACAAGCCCCATGTTCTGCCCAGGACACACAGTAAGTAAACGTGTTTCAGGTAAAAGTGGATCTTTGCAAAAATTATTCTCTAAGGAAGAATATTTTAGAAGACAGTCTACAAAAATTTCAGAAATCCTAACAAAAACAATTCTCAGGCAGAGACAATGGCCATTGGTACCTGGCTGTTAATTATAGTAGAGGATTATCTCACTTTATTCTGTGAAGTTGTCATTCATTTAACTGTTTTTAATCCCATTACTTTGGTGTCATAATATTTGTTTTGGTAGACCAGTTCTCACCTTTTTTTTGTGTGCTTTGGTGTTTGTATATTTATTCCTCCACATTATATAACCTACTATTTGCACTGTGTATGTTACCAAATACCTAAGCATTCCTAACATGCACAGAACTTTTAGAAGTATATTAAAAACAAACTGAGTTTCCCCAGATGGTTGTGTAGCAGTAATTAAGTAACAACTGCTATTCCCAAGGTATACTCATTTCTGCTAATATCATCAGTACTGCTGCTGCATACTCAAGTAGGTTAACAAACAGAATCAGATTAGTTTTTGTTCTTCCAGAACAGCAGGGCTAGATCTTCATTAGATATAAAACAATGAAGATGCATGGAAGAAGAATGGAATGCTATGGGTTTATATCAGTTGAAAACATGGTCTGTATAATTATTCGACAAAATAAAATAAATAAGATAGGAATGGTTAAGAAACTTAAAAATTCAATCCATTTTCTAGCTTTTCAGTCAGTCATGTATGAAAGCCACTGGTTTGACATCAAAAGATCTCGTGTGTGACATTTGCAAAGGTAAAAGCAGATTTAATTCTCTAGTTGCAAACCAAATGCATTTCTTGAGTTGGGAGAAAATATAAAGTGAGATGTTGTTCCACATCTAGAATGTAATGAAATTCATTGGAAAATTTTGGGAAACAGAGATTTAAGATATTTTTATGTGTATAGGTGGGGGAAGGGGATAGGAGGATGACTAAGTGATGTCTAGTCTAGAGTGGAAATGTTTATTGGTGGATTTATATTTATTGGGTCAATTATTTTTATTTATTTTTTTTAAGCAATGTCGGATCAACTATTATTCCTGAACATCATTAAACCAGTGAAAAGACATTTAATACCAGCATAATTATTTCCTTTTTCATGCACACAGATAAGCATAAAAATATAGGCTATATTTATAGCAGCATAACTATCTATGCAAGAGATGCTAAATGATACAACCTTCTCATTAACACAGGGTCTAATTCATAAAGGAATAGGATCTTAGTGAAGACCCAACACAGTTCTGCCATAGCTTAATGTACAGTGATTTCTTCTGACACACTCACTAATGTAATCAAAGTGCATTACTCTGTAATCAAGCTTGTTTTCCTGTTACTTAATCGTGTATTTGGCTTCTTTCAGCAAATGTCTCTGCAGTGATGCACTCAGGAAAAGATTTTGGAAAGAGTTCCAAGTCCTATATTGAAATATGCAGGCTTTAAAAAAGAGCATTTTCCCCTAAACTAAAGCTATCTACCTGTAAAAGCTCTACTCGGTGCATCTTGGCAAGCTTTAGCACATTTGACTAGAAATATTCTGAAACATTCACTATAGGGGCTTTCTCAGTATTGTGGCTTACACCTGAATGTTTGTATCAAAATACAGCCATAAGTCCTTTGTGGAAAGTTAAATAGATTTTTGCTTATTAGAAGGTATTTGATCTGTGTTTATGAACATATATGCTAATTTCCTCCCACCACTGTTTTCCTTTATCAGTCTCTGAAACCAGTTCCCTGAGACAAGTCTGCAGCGTTCTTCTGATCACCTCTCATTCAATAAGGCCTTGTGAAACAGACTTACTTGCTGGTCTCAAGAGGAACATTTTTACCATTGTTGCCCTGACTTGGTGGCCTCAGGAGGGACATTTTGCCACTGTTGTCAGCACTGCTGGTGTTTTATGGGACCAAGGACTAGGGGGAGGTGTAGTTAAATACTCAACAATGAAGCATCTTGATAAACAGACTTGTACTACTGCAATTACCGTATCTCTTGATTGCCCGGAAATAGGCACTTGATAAACATGTGGTTTCATTGTTTACCCGTGTTTGTTCTCAATTAAAACCAGAAGCCTATAATGTGCATTAGAACACTGCGCAGTTTGGTTTGAAACTAGGCAGGTAATTAATGACTAGACATTGCATTTATTTATTTAAGACAGTCTCCGGAGACTTCAGTGACTGGTTCTTCCAAGATAATAAGCTTGTCAGAAGGCTAGAGAAACAGTAGTTTCTTTAGGACTTTCTCCTCCTGTGCAGTTCTTGCACTTTAAATCCTTCTTTTTTTTTTTTTTTTTTTTTTTTTTTTCCTTAAATTTAAAGTCTTTTGGCTAGGCATCATACAGCTGTTCAATGCAAACATAGCCCTTCACCACACTCTGTCATGTGGTAGCCTGGATGTTGCAATTTCCAGGCTTTCTGTAGCCCAATGGATTTTGGAGCTACCAAGCAAATCATGTTCTCTAAACTGGTTCATTGCAATCATTCTTGCTTAGCTGCTAGTCTGGTTAATCTGTTGCACTTTGTCAGACAATCACCGGGTAGTTTCATAGAATCATAGAATGGTTTGGGTTGGAAGGGACCTTAAAGATCATCTAGTTCCAACCCCCCTGCTGCAGGCAGGGATACCCTCCACTAGACCACGTTGCTCAAAGCCTCATCCAACCTGGTCTTAAACACTTCCAGGGATGGGGCATCCACAACCTCTCTGGGCAACCTGTTCCAGTACCTCACCACTCGAACAGTAAAGAATTTCTTTCTAACATCTAATCTAAATCGACCCTGCTTCAGCTTAAACCCATTACCCCTTGTCCTGTCACTACACTCCCTAATAAACAGTCCCTCACCATCTTTCCTGTAGGTCCCCTTCAGGTACTGGAAAGCTGCAATTAGATCTCCCGGGAGCCTTCTCTTCTCCAGGCTGAACAACCCCAACTCTCTCAACCTGTCCTCATAGGAGAGGCCCTCCATCCCTCTGATCAGCTTCATGGCCCTCCTCTGGACTCGCTCCAACAGCTCAATGTCTCTCCTGTACTGGGGCCCCCAGAGCTGGACGCAGTACTCCAGGTGGGGTCTCACCAGAGCGGAGTAGAGGGGCAGGATCACCTCCCTCGACCTGCTGCTCACGCCTCTTTTGATGCAGCCCAGGACACAGTTGGCTTTCTGGGCTTCAGGCACACACTGCCGGCTCATGTTGAGCTTCCCATCACTCAATACCCCCAAGTCCTTCTCCTCAGGGCTGCTTTCAATCCATTCCTCGCCCAGCCTATAGTCGTGCTTGGGATTGCGCTGACCCATGTGCAGGACCTTGCACTTGGCCTTCATGCAGTTCGCACGGGCCAACCTCGCCAGCCCGTCAAGGTTCTTGTATACATATACATATGTATATATATACATATAATACAAGTTTCTTTTATTAGTAGCTGACTCACAAATTTACTCAATACCTAAGTATTGTTGGACACAAGTATTACAGCATCTCTTGTCAGATTTTGGAGGTAAACCACTTTGTATCTGCAGTTATGCAAAACCATTTGATTATCATCATCTTGCCTTCAGTCAAGAAGTACTAATAAGCTACATGCATTTATACCTTTGAGGAGTCTGTATCAGCAAGGACTGTGAAAGCACAAACGATACTGAGACAAGAAATATCACACTGAAATGCACACACTAAGCACAGGGGAAAGGGGAGAAAGCCTTAAGTGGGTGCCGTACAGGAAGACAGAACACCCTACCAGCAGCACCATGCAAGTCAGCTCCAGATTGAGACAGACAGACCCTCCAGTAGCCTTCTAGATTAACCACAAGTTTTCTTCATGACCTCACCACAACTTTAGTAACTGAATTTTAAGCTATTTTTTTATGTCAGCTACTGTAGGTGAAAGCTTTACTTTGTTTTTTACCTTAACCTGGTTAAAATTCATAAGGGATACCACTGCCTTACAAAACAGGGAACTTATCAGCTATCTGGTTCCTGAGCATAAGATAACAGCCTTCATCCTAGAAGATACTTGAGCCAAGTTTGAGATCTGGTACCACAGTATTCATGAGAGGAAGACACATCTCCTCGAGAAAACAGTGTTAAGCAGATGGACATCCTGGCATAGAATGAGGCCACTCCTGAACCGTCAAGTCAAACTAGGATCATCTCAATGGTAGTGACAATATCTGGTAGAACACAAGCATTAAATAACATTTATTTGAGTAACAACCCAACTTGCAAGGGAAAGTGCATATGTAACATTTCATATACCCTAAGCCAGCTGAGGTCATTTTAAATGGCCATTAATTTAGAGCAGATGAAGAACAGAAGATTCCAACTCTTCAAAAGATATTAGATGCTTAAATCTTTATCACTTTCAATGGGAGTTAGGCACCTAATTTAGAAAAAAATTTATATGTATGTTTTTGACTTTAAAAAACTAGGACTGAAGCTTTCAATTCACATTAAATTTTCTTAATAGTGTATTTCCTTCAATTAGAAAAAAGTTATACACACATGCATATCATATACAGATGCACATTTACACCACATATATATGTATAATGTGTGTGTATGAATGCACACAAAATGTACATATATATGAAAATATACCATAATTTTATGTTAGTACATGACTAAGCATTTGTGTTTCCTCTATACAAAACAAGGTAGATCAGTTATTCACACTGTTTAAAGATCAAAGTCACATTTTCATTATACTTTGTGTCTATATGCATTATACATACACATCTTCCCTTTTTCAGACTTATGTGATTCATATTTTTTGAAGTTGCTTATTCATTTGCATAACTAGAAGTTGTACTGATGTGCCTGAGGAACATAAGTTCTTTATATAAAGAGTATTTCATGGGTTTTTAGTATAAATAGTATGATCATTACTCCTAAATGACACAAATTGCTTATTAAATAAATAAAAAAAATAGCCTTTAAAACACCCTAAACCCAGTCTAGATTGGTTCCTTTATAGAAATAATGAAGACATAATCACAACATGACCATTTATGTAATTTAATAGAGTGATTCACTGAGCTGCTAGAATCATATAGCTATAAGACAACATAATGCTTTGCAGCCACATCTGTTGTCATTAATCTAACTCCCACTGAATTATATGGAAAGACACCTCCTCAGTTCCACTGGAAATCTGAGCTGAGTTCTGCTCATTTCAGTAGGAAATGGATATGTCTTTAGCAACGTGCACAATGGAATGGCTGAGAGAGCTGGGTCTGTTTAGCCTGGAGAAGAGAAGACTGAGAGGGGATCTTACCAATGCTTATAAATATCTAAAGGGTGGATGCCAAGAGGATGGGGCAGACTCATTTCAGTGGTGCCCAGTGACAGGACAAGGGGCAACAGGCACAAACTGGAACACAGGAAGTTACATCTCAACAAGAGGAAAAACTTCTTCACTTTGAAGGTGACCGAGCACTGGAACAGGCTGCCCAGGGAGGTTGTGGAGTCTCCTTTTCTGGAGATATTCAAAACCCACCTGGATGCGATCCTGTGCAACCTGCTCCAGGTGATCCTGCTTTAGCAGGGGGGTTGGACTAGATGATCTCCAGAGGTCCCTTCCAACCCCTACCATTCTCTGAATTTAAGACCAGTATTTGTTTCAGAAGTTTAAGAATGGGACCCTGTCTTCCAGTTGGTCATCATTACAATGCAAGAGATTAAATTCTGTTTAAATCATGCATTTCTGCAAAAGAACATGAAATGCAAGCAGTTGATCTTGTGATTTGGAGTAGCTCATTGGTATAATCCCCACACTGTTGCAGGTAAAGACACATTCATAAATTTCTTGATGAAGTAGGCCTTAATGAGGCAATCTGGTTTCTCTCTGATCAGGTCTATATTGAAAATGTAAATCTGAAATATTTCTGATGTACAAGAAGTTAGGAGGTGTTCTCTAAGGAAATGTGCATCCACAGGCATTTGTCTGTTACAAAACAGACATTTTCTATTGGAGTCTGCACTTATTTATTATTGATGTGGTTTAGCCCCAGTCGGCAGCTGAGCGCCACGCTGCTGCTCACTCACCCCTCCCCCGTCGGGATGGGGAGGAGAACGGAAAAACAACGGCAAAACCCTCGAGGGTTGGGATAAGGGCAGTTTACTGGGACAGCAGGGGAGAGGAAAACAATCAACAACAGTACTGGTAACAGATATTCACAATGGGTGATAACAGAGAACAATTTACCGATCCCAGGACCAACTGGACACTCACCTTGTCCCGGAGCCATGCCGAACCCACCCCTGCCCGACTAGCCCCCTTTTATGGTGAGCATGACATCACATAGTATGGAATAGCCCCCGGCCAGCTTGGCTCACCTGTCCTGGCTCCTTGTGAAATTAACTCTATCCTTGCCAGAACCAGGACAATTATGAATAGTCAATCTTATTAGAGAGACAAAAAATGTTCTAGCAAACACCACTTATTTTAAAAGCTAGAGTAAGGTGGGAGATGGCCTGCAACATCAGCTGCTTAGTGGGAATTCTCCAAGAATTTTCTGACATAGAAAACAGTAAATGCCTTAAAAATCACAGAGGAAGATGTGCGTGGTTTAGGGACCAAAACAGATAACAATGGATTCAAACTTCCTCCATGGAATGTGGCCAAAGCTAAAAGCTTTGCCTCTTGATGTTTACTGACCTTTAATGCAACTTCAGCTTCACTGAGACATGCACTGATGAGAGTTTGCCACTTTTCAGGTAAGGACACAAGTGTATTTTGTTCTCAATGGCAGTTATGCATGTCTATAGGGATTGTCAAATGATAACAGATGCACTAAATAGCTGCATTTAAACATGAAAAAATAGAACAGCGAGTCATTTCCTAAGTTGCTGCATTTAAGACAAAGTTCATAGTTTCACTTTGGATGGCAAACTACTTTATTAGATGGACCAAAAAACTTTCCACGTGAAAGGTAGTGTTGAATTCTGCACATTTGTAATGTGAAACTTGTCAATCATAATTTTTTCACATTTGCATTAGTGAAACAGCAAAATATTTTAATCATGGTTAAGTATCTCATTTATCTATTATCAAAGAACCAAGCAATTATGAACTACTGGAAACATCTGCACTGTCAGAAACTGCACATGGAGTTGCCTTGCATTTGCTTCTTGTACACAATGCTCTCCACAGAGCACACTATCTTTCAAGTATAAGCTGCATTTTTTCTAGTCAGTATGTGTATTTCATTTTTAAAAGGTATTTCAGAGGGAGCTGGAATTTAGAACTATAGCTCTAACCTCTTTCATTAGAACAGCATTATCCTGTGCAAAAATTCTGTCAGAAATACTGGGCAGTTGCGTATCTGAACAGTTTTTCAGATTCAGTTTCTTATTTCTAGTTCCAGGCCTGAAAATGCCTAATCCTATCAGCAAAGGAGGACAGCAGACAATTGTGGAAAGTCAGTATATACTCATAAAAAGAGATAAATATGAATTTAAAAAGGAATTCGGGGAAAAAAGATGATGTTGTGAGAAGATATGCAATGGAAAAATAATGAAAGAAAGAAAGAAAAGAAACATACATACACAACTGTACTAGTGAAGACAGAGCCAGTAAGGGAAGCATTCCAATTTCAGTTGAGTTGTGGGCAGAAGTTTACAGGGGAACAAGAAGCAAATTTTTCCTTCTGCTTTTTTGAGAGGTGAGGAAATCCTACATCCTTCCATGAACTCCTCCTCACTCTAGCTCCTGCCAGTGGGACGCCAGAATTGAGAGAGGTTCCACAATTCTGAGAAACTTATTTAGCTCATGAGGGATAGAAACGATGAGATCATCTGAAAAAAAAAATCCACTGCCTAGCACACCTGCAATGGCAGAACATCAGTTAGAGAAGTGACCCACTTAGCTTTTTCCACTCTCAGCCAATTCTTTTATACCACCATGCTCCACCTACTGTCAAAAGCCTGCAGCACTGTCACAGTGCATAGTCAAGGTTACCAAAAGAAGGAATTTTAAGCAGATTTTAGAACATATTCACAGAAAGAGGGTATTAAAATGAGTCACAGACAGTATTTGTGCCAGAAAGCTAAATTATTCTAACAGTTACAGGTATCAGTTCACATAACAGAATACCAATGTTTAATCTGGTTGAACTGCAACCATTTTATATATAATCCATTTGTAGGGAATGCCTAACAAGGAGAAAATGGGCCAGGAAATATTTTAATTTCAAACTACCATACATGGATGAATTATCATCCATTCATTTTAAATATACAATTAAGGACAAAAATGTATCCATTATATTTGGTAGAAATTATTTACATTCACTTATTGATACCTTTTTTGAATACTATATTCAGAAACAGTTTGGAGATGTAGTTATGGAAAAACAGAGACCATACTGGCCATTATTGGCCATCCCTCCTACTTCTATCTGTCCTGCAAATTTGTATTTTAAAAATGTCAAGAAGTCAATATCCATTCCATTGTTATGCAAAACTCTTAATAATCTATTACTTAACCACTCAGGCACTAACTAAATAACAAATAACAAAACTTTTACCACTAACATTCAATACATCACACTAACTTTCAACACACAGTATGTTCCAGTACCATTGCCTGAGTCTGGATGAATAAGACAAATGTTTCAGCTTCTCCAAGCACTAAACTAAATCAGGAGGTATCTGAAGCCCTTCTGTAGGAATGGCTGTTCATTAAACTTGGTTTGTTTATTTCTTTCTTTGGGTTTTTTCTCTGCCGCATCACTAATTTAGGTACTTTCATGAAAGGGAGAGTTCTGTAAAGTGAAAAAAACCAAACATATCTTCTGGTGAGAAATAGATATTCAAGATATTATGGATTTTTGTACTCCTAAGCAATGCTGCACCCTGATTCTGCAAGTATTTTATCATCTAGTATTTTATAAACTGGAATAGGAGTTTTGTTATCAACCGTACCACAATGAAGACAATTTCTCCCTGTTTTGAAAAGAGAATTCAGTTCTAAGTGTTATGTAAAAAGAAGCACTCTTTAGCCTGAAGAAAAATGTCATTTCTTCTCTTTTAAGAAGCAATGGCTTGGCAAGTACCCTGCTCCTGCAGTACTTTCCTTACTACATGGATTCACTATTGCTACCTTGTTTTCTTCTTTTTCTTACTGTAAACAAATGAACAAACAAAACCAAAGCAAAACTTCTGACAGCTTAATTTCACTGCTTCCCAGTTCTGTGAGGCAATTAACCTCTGCAAATATATAGCCAAATATGTAGAACCTGGAGTTTGAACACTAGAAAATAGTGAGGCAAATGAATAAATTTAGGTTAACAGGTATTTTCATTTACTGGAATTTAATATAGTCTGCTTGAGTAAGCAAATACTTCTGCCTGAAGGCTTGTAAGATTAGGACATTCATCTTTAATGGGATAGACTAAAATCCCCAGTACAAAATGTCCTGAAAATCTAGACATTTGAACATGCATCTGAAGATCTTATCTCAGATAATGCAGGTTCTTCACATCATCAAAATCTGTCCAAGCAGAAGTGAAACATATTTGTAATAAATGGAATAACCCCACAGACCTGTAGCACGTGTAACATCTGCAATGTGAGGGAGTATCATACTCTTCCATGATCTTCCATTGAGCCACATATGAATGAACAAAGATGTCAACTTTTTAACTGCTTTTGTTTAAAAGAGCCACTCTGGAGCCCTATTATCACTCTTAATCCATGGATCATTGCAGTCTCTGTGGAACCTCTCTTCTACCGGCCTTTCTTCTAAACGAGAATGAGAAGAGAAAAATGAACCCTAGCTGTTTTATCCAGAAATTTTGCAGGATTATTCACTCTAACTGCAATTTTTATCCCTGCCTCTTGGAAGGGACAGGCCTATAAAACCTTTTTGGATTTACAGGTAAGCAGCTTGAGAACTCTGTAACCCTTTTTTCTTCGCTATGAAGGAATCCAAGTACGGTTCCAAATTCAAAAGTTGAAGATCATGAGTCAGATTTAAATTTAAATATGAATGACTGTAGGACTACATTTGTACCAAATAACACCCAGCTGGAATGTGGCTTACGGTCATTTAAACAAAGCTGCGTGTAAAATAACATGCCCTTTCAGCCACTATTTAAATTACTTCTGTCATCTTTGACACAAAGCCATACAGACACTATCTTGAAACTATTTCTAGTAGTTTTAAATATTTGCCCCAACATTTTCATCCGGTTCAATTTTCCTGATTTCCATAAATGAGACCTCCATTTAGTAACTTGCACTGTGTTACTTCATAAATAAATTTTAGATCTAATTTCAAGTCTCCCTCAGCCTACTGGGAGATTTTTCTATTTTTAAGAACAGACTCCCAGATTTTCCATATCTTTAGTAAAGACAGATGAATAATTGTATAAGAAGGTACAATTCACTATAAAAATCTGATATCTTTGATCCATTTCTCATTTCAGTTGAAAGCTGAACCATAAGCATAGCTTTATGAATCAAGTTTAGATGCTAACGTTCTGAGCATATCTTTGTGAATAATTGCAAAGAATCATTTACATAATTAAAAAGCTTTTCCTGTAAGCAGTCATATTTTCTCAAACATATTAATGATTACTTGAACTTTTTCTACAATTTCTTATATGAATCAAATAATGAATTACTTCTAAGCAGATGTCAGTTGATATTTAAAACTTCTGCATTCCTCCTTTCTTTGATTTGCCACGTAAGCAACATGGTTGTGCCAGCTTCCAGGCTGGTGGATTATATGGATGTGCTCTGCCATACTTGAACCTCATAATTTATAAATTCATTTTTCACAAACATTAATGCCACTACAGAACTATTGTTCAGCTCCTCATATGAAATGAAAGGGATGTTATATTGTCAGAAGAAAATACCTCATGGAAAATATTCTCAGAAACACATTAGTGATATTTACTTGGGATCAGTTTGATGTACTGAATTCATTATCTATCAATACCTGAAATCTTAGATCAATAAAGCAAACATAGGCTTTATGCTCTTGAGAGAGGAAAAACCAAAGCCGTTTAAGGGTAATATTTTTTGCAAGCTGGAAAAGTGGAATAGATTCACCAAACTGACAGGAAGAGCAGACAAAATATCCTCAGTTGTTATCTTATCTTTCCTTATCCCATGATGTGCTACAAAAATTATTTTGAATGAATGGGCTTCAAAGGCCTTCTACTGGTTTTAGAGTGGGTACATATTACTGCAAAATCCAGGTAATATTTGTGTAATATTTGTAAAAAAAAAAAAAAAAAATAACACACCTTCAACTTTTTGATGTGACTGCAATTCCAGAGGAATAACTTTAATTTTTTGGTATCTTTGGCTCTCTCATGCTGCTGGTGTAGTCTCAGGAGTAGTGAAAGAAAAAAAATCTTCAGTCCAGATTCAAACACCAAAGTAACAGTGGTTCAACATCACACAATCTCTTCTCCTCATGAAAATTAACTTCATGGTTATTATGAGAAGCCTGTGAAGTCTCACAACTAGAGTCTTACTGTAGGCTTGAAAATACATGATGCAAACTAGATTTTTTTCCTAATATAGTGATATATCTTTTTCTTTCATCAGTATCTGGAATGCAAAAGCAACTTCTCTTTCTATTTGCTGAAAGCACATTGTTCCGTCATTTCAAAGACTTCACTACATCATGCATACCACACACAGGATAAGTTTGATTTATATTTTTTTGCCAATCAATGTTTTCAGAGTGCTTTGATACATGTTCATACTGTGGGACTAAATACTGAACTGGGAATCAGTTCCAACATTGTTTAGTTACTGATATCATTCAAATTTCTAACTCAAATTCAGTGACTAAGCTATTCAGAACAATCTCTGCCCACTTGTCACTCCCCAGGAAAAAAAAAAAAACCACCCCCCCCCCCAAAAAAAAAACCTAACCAAAACCACCCCCACTCCACTTGTGGTTTTTTTCTGTCTTCCCCAATGCCTGTTTATATAATGGGCTTGGATTTTTAATTGCAAACAGATTTCAGTGGTGTTTAGTTTGATTTTCAGATGTCTTGTGCTTCAGCATTTGGAGAATTAACACACTTACCTCTTTGTTTTCCTAGTTAATGTATAAAAAGTATGCAGTGTTTCCTTCTCTTTTGTAGACCTGGGAGCTAATTTATATATAACAAGTGCTATTAAACAATAAAGTGCTGCAGTGCTTCAGTAATAAGCACATTATTACATCGAAGTTATTTTCAATTTATCTTGCAGCATTCATAGTGTCATTTAAGCTTTTTTTTTCTTTTAAACAGTTTTCATCCTGCTACAGATGCCAAAACTAAATGACCAACAACAAATAAAAAGGGTTTTCCATCCTGATATTGTGCTTGTTTATATTAGTTTGACCCTAACTGCAACAGTGACATGCCTAGTCTTGAGAATCAATTAATGAGAAGGACAGCAGAGTCTAGCACCAGCAAGAACGACTTTGATCATTTTCTCTTTGTCTATACAGTGTCTGGCAGGAAATATAAATGGCAGTTTTAGTGGGAAGGTTGATAGAACTGACCTATTAAGTTAGCTTTCAGACTATTTAACACTATGCAATTCTCTCAAAAACTATTTCCTGTACCTTCTGCTCAGCAGAATCTTAGCTGAGCTTCCCAAAGTAGAAATACTATTCTGTTTTCTTTGCTTCTAATGCTACTGTCTTCTTGCATCAGTAGGAGACAGCTTAAAAAGGCATGTTAATACTCTACATCAGTTTTGTGCATTTTTTCATACATTGGCTTACAGTTTAAGTGACTAGAGATGATTTACTGTATTGCTGAAAAAGCAAAGAACTCTTAACACCTTTAGACTCAGCTATTTATATAAAGCAGTTTATTTTGCCAAGTAATTTCAGTGTTGGTTGTGCTGGTCTGTATCAACCAATTTCTAAAGAAGGTCCCTCCCTAGCCTCTTCTGGGGTGATTCAGTAACATTTTATAAAGGACAAAGAGAAAAAAAAATAATCCATATTCTGAATCCTGAGCGTGAGCTTTAAGGATTCCCTGGGCCTCAAATTGCTTAACATATTAAAGAGCAACAAGTCAAAAAAAAAAAAAAATTTCAGCTGCTTCCATCCTTCGGATTGTTCTGTAAGGGAAGAAGTCCCAAGCACAGAGGACATATTGAAAGTATTAATATGGAATTAAATACCAAATGATATTTATTCAAGGTTTAAGCCCAAATGAAAAGTATCTGCTATACTTTCTACAACTTGTACACCATCCTAACTATTGGCTCCTGTCTGAATCTTAGCACAACAGAAATTCTGCAGAAGCAAAATGGCGCCATGGGGAAACAAGACACTCCACAGTGGGGACTGCAATCCTCTGGCTATCTGGACTTGACTGGAATTTCCAGGTTTGGTTTCTGGCTCCTCCAGAGACTCAGGTGATGCTAGAGAGTTAGGCAGCCCTTTGAGATGGTGATCAGAGTCTGCAATGGTTGATTCTCCAAACATGAATATCTGTAACTCAGATCCTGCTCAAAATGTAAAGGGAGACAGCGATGTGTTAGGAGAATATATTAAGACTGTGAAGAATTAGACATTACAGTAGCAAAATCAGTAAAAATAGCTTCAACTGCAGAAGGCTGTTGGCCTTCTCATTGGCCAAGCATATTTTAGTTTCCTCTTTATGCTACAATACTTCTTTAATGATACTGCAGTGGAGAAAATTACTGTGGTGAGTTGATTCTACCGTATGGTGTTTTGTTTCTAAATGAAGATGTTTGGATTGCCAGCTCAAAGCACTGCAGTGCTGCTTAAATTCAACAGCCAGCTACAGATAAGCATTTGCAGAGGTCTTTTTCCAGACTGAACAAACTTATTTATACTACAACAGTGCCTTGGAGCACAAATGATAGGTCAGAACCCTAATCGAAGAGGTGCTGCAGAAATACAATATGCCTGGTAAAATTAGAGCAGTTCCACAGAGCACTTTCCAGTACTGATCATCAAAAGAATGGAAAGCAAGTTTGATAATGAATTAGGTATCAAAACCCAATAATAATAAAGACATCATTCTGAATTATAAATATCACACTGAACTGAATTGTTTTTTATCATGGCCTCATTGCCAGATTATCTAAGCACTTCTTATTTGTGTATTAAGTAATATAATTAACATCCATCATAGATGAACTATAAAAACAATGTTACATAACATACTTTTACTTTAATTTGTGGTGTGAATTAAATTTGAAAACCGGAAAACAACTGTGGACCCAGCCACAAAATATTGCCATTGCTGCACTGGTCCCCAAAAATATCTTTCAAAGTTAGAGCACTGGAATTTGTATGAATATTCTGCAAGTGGATACCTAATTTGTAGGTTTGATTTTCTGAAGCACTGAAATGACTATATAGTGAACCAATTTTTTCATTATTACATGCAGATAACTTAGTTACAAGAGCAGTCCACTGCTTTCCAGACAATTTCTATGTTTGTAGCGTTATGTTTTATTAGTGAATACAGCATCCTAATACAATTAGACCAGAAGTCCTCCCTAAAACAAAAGCTATCATTGGTCTTGCAAATGCAGCTTTGATTTATACATCTAAATATATGAATAATGCCCAGACATAAATAACTTCTCTATTTAATTCAAATACAATAACATCATTATCTTGGTTTACTTGTGGCTCAATATAAAATCAAGAAAGAAATAAAAGAGAAGACAGAGCGAGTTTGTAGGAAATACAATCATTCTACAAGATAATTGGATTTGGATGTCCTCTTTCAAAACACTTTTAATATCCAATTTGAATAGCAGTAGCTAGACTGCACTGTGGTCAACAGAAAGGATCCAAAGAGCCCTATTGACTCTGTAAGGTTAAGATTTTGCTCTAAAGAGAGAAATTCACCCTTCCAAGGGAAAAAATTAGACATCCAGGATTGTCCATGAGAAGACTAAATTGACCAATTCTGGTAAATACATTTGTTTAAACTTTGTAAGTACCACATAATCATTTCTATTTTATTGACTACAATTTCTTAGATTTTTGTTATGGTTCAATTTCTCAAATTCAGACTTTTATGCAAGTTTTACCAAAACAGTTATTTGAAGGGGACCTGGAATACAGCTCTTCTAATCATTTTGTGAATACCCAAGGTATTAAGTAACATAATAGTTTCTCTCTCCCTGCATTTTGCGCACACTTGTCCATAATTCACACTCAGGGAATATCTACTGATTTAAACTCCTTGTATGGCATAGGTATGAAAGACATAGATTATTGATCCTGCCGAGACTAGCAAGAGACTCCAAGTTGGTCTTTAGTATGATGAGATATCCAGGCTACCCAGATCAGAACTTCAGAAGGGGGGGATGGGGGGGGGGGGGGGGCGGGGGGGATACACATGCCATGAACTCTAGGCACTCTAGGTGGGAACCGACTAGATGCTGGTAGACTGATATTTTCAGTTTGGGTGGTGCAAGAGACACAGATACCTATTTTGATACTTGGAAAGCTCATTAGATGTGAAGTGAAAAGGCAAGTATGACAGGATCTAAGAATCTAAGTTCATTGATTGAGTTAATAAAATCTTTCATGTCCAGAGTTTCTAAAGGGAGGCCTGAACACCTGAAAGGAGGATTTCAATTTTGAGAGACATAGCAATACACATTTAAATCTATATGACTCAGATGCATATTCCCATGTAATTATAATTACCAAGTACAGCATACAGCAGTATACCAGTAGCTGATGTGAAATCACACTCTGCTCTGTGTTTTTGTCACTACATTACTATCACTACATGAATCAGTGATTTTGAAACACTCATATCATGAATTGTAGCATAGACTTATGAGTCACTTTTGAAAAACAGGGCTTCGGCCTTCAAAGATGTTATCACATGATTTGCTATAAGTTTGTCATTGCGATAGCCAAGTCTATGGTAGTACATTTATAGCAGACAATCTGCTTTCATCGCAACTATTCCCAGTTCTGTCCCTTAGCTGCAGAATGATCTGAAGCTTCATTAGCTATGATTGCACTTTGGTTTCTTCAGACATAAAACTGGACTGGAATATTATTCCCTGTGCCCCAGAAGTATTGTCAGACCTATGAAAACTTTGCAAGTGTACACAAATGCATGTGTAAGAAAATAGGTACTGGCAGTTTCTTTAACATCCCTATTAGTCCTTGATGTCTCTAGAAACTATTCCCAGCCACTAGTACCAGTAGTAGTGGTAACAGATTACATGAGGATGCTTTTATCTTTGGATTTAGCTGATGATCTCCAAATATAAACCACTAAAATACACAGAAGTGAAATATTTTTAATTCAGATGCAGATGGGAGTGGGTGGAAAGGAGAGAGCAGTTGGGATGGAAGCAATATAAAATCATGTACGTAAAAGGAACCTCTTAGCGGTTGTTCACTAGAAAAACACAGTGCTGAAATCTTTTCTCTCACCGTGTGTTGCAGAGCATATGGATGTGATGTTAGATACTGAAGCTCCTTCAGCCCTTCAGATGAATTAATATTTTTAATTTCAGGGAAGGAATGAAAACTGAATGGTAGGGATGAATTGTGTGCACTGTAGCTACACTGTAATTCAACATATGTTAACATTCGTTATTTCAGGATTCCTACACACATATAGAAAGATCTCCCTGTTACTTTAGAGTCTTTTACTAGATGCAGAGTAATACTAAATATATGACATCCACCAAGCAAATGTTCTTTGCAGTTTCTAGTAATGAATTTATAATATTTAACTCTCATTTAGCACATTTCATTAAGAGGTATCAACACTCATCATAACAAATGGCAAAATCATTGCTCTCACCTTGTGATTAAGCAGCTTGAGGCATTAAGCAGTGACATTCACTAAACTGCAAACAAGCTTCCTGAGTTCAGTTGTGTCCTCTGTCCACAAAGTCCACAAAATCCACAAAATCCGCAAAAGGCTTCAACAGTAAAATCAAGTAGCAGAATCACAGAATGATAGGGGTTGGAAGGGACCTCTGGAGATCATCTAGTCCAACCCCCCTGCTAAAGCAGGAGCACTTACAGCAGGTTGCACAGGATGGTGTCCAGGAGGGTTTTGAATCTCCACAGAAGGGGACTCCACAGCCTCTCTGGGCAGCCTGCTCCAGTGCTCGGTCACCCTCAAAGTAAAGAAGTTTTTCCTCATGTTGAGAATGGAGTAAGGTTCATCCAAAATGAGATCTGGTGGTTTACAGGGTACTAGAAATCAGATTAACAGTGAGAAAAAGCAGTACAAGTAGAAAGAAATAGGTATTTAGAGGTGATAAAGGAGATTAAAGAGTGAATGTTAGTGATTATTCTTGTCCATAATAAAGCTAGGAACTATTCCACTCACCATACAACCTAACTGTGCTATTAATCCACGACGATTTTGATAGTACTCAAGACCCAAGCTAAATTAAACACCTTTGTCTGGTATCTACCAAGTAAGAGAGTCCCTGCCATAAAGATCTTTTAGTTGAAAACAATGAAACAAAGACTATCCATAACATCTGATATAAAGACAAAAGGAATAGTGTTAACATGACAATGTGATAGCATCTGTGCGTGCACCAAGAACACTACGTTCATTCTAATAAGTTATACTCTCCCCCTGCAGATTTGGGTTCTATTTCTTTTTTGAATATCTGATGAGGGAAAAATATAAACCAAGCTTTTACACTAGGAATGAAATTGTTTAAACATTAACTTATCTAGCACACTGTAGGAAAGTAATATAGAAAATTGGGGGGGTATATATAATTCTAGGTCAGTAAACTTCTTTGATTAGGGAATGGGAAATGTTCCAGAGTTACAACAGAAAATCTGCCACTGTCATCATGTTTTCACAGTTCACGCTGGTAATTATATTTGTACATATGAATTAGTTTCTAATTGATGACAATATGGGTGCCCCAGGAACACAGAGTTAAAGATATTCTCTCAGGTAATTGTTGTTTTCCCTGGTGAATTCTAGTAGTACTTATGACAGCTGGCTAAATTTTGCCTATATGTCCTTCACTTCAAGAACTGATGTTCATTAGACTTTGCTTTCTTGACTGCTTGAGCAGCCCATTTCATGGATGTTTTGCATCATGCACCTCTGTAATGCTTATTCCTTATGCTGTTACTTATCCTTGATCAGGATCTTTCATAACTGCAAGTTCCATTTCCACATTAACATTCAACATAGCTAGCTGTGTCCAAGGAAGCATGCCAAGATACATAAATTCAAAACACTTTGAAAAGTACTTGGACAGAGAAGGAAAAATAAAAAGTCCAGCTGCTCAGCGAGAATGGCTTCTGACAGCTGTCACATGTCCTTCAGAAAAGGACTGTTAGTAACTACGATTTTCCTGAGCCTGTCTCGTTTCAACACCCCAGTGGAAACTTCTTCTGAGACCTTACAAAGAGATAAATGGAGCATTAACTAATGTCTCTATTGAGCAGGTGCTGTAAATTTACTTGTTGATGAAGAGCTTTTAAAAAAATACATAGAGGCACTGTTCTTGTGTTCTGCTCAAAGCCCAAAGCTCATGCCGAGAACTGCAGTTTAGAGTGGACTATAAAAGGAATAGCAAGTGGAAGATCTTATTCCCCTTGTGCCCAGGTGCTTAAGTACCATGGTCATTTTAAAGGACAAGTACTCATTTCAATAGATATATAGTAATATTACTTGAGGAAAGGGATCAAGAATGGTCCATAAAGGGGTCTACTTATGGCAAAGAGTTTTGTATTACCAGCCCCACAGCTGTTGGCTGATCATTAGAAAGATCTTGCTCTGACACTCAGTTTTTGTGTATAAAACACATTTTTTCATTCGTAACATTTCTATACGTGATAAACATATCTGACAAAGCCTGGGGAATCATATAAGAACCCCTCCAGTTTCTCTTAGCTGAAAGATGTTTTCTTGAATTGGGTAACACACTTAGCAACAAAAATGGCAAATAAAAATAATTAGCCTTGGGGAATAAACAAATTTATTTTAATTTATAAAAGATTTAAATATCTAAATAAATATATGTACATAGAATCATAGAATCATAGAATGGTTTGGGTAGGAAGGAACCTGAAAGATCATCCAGTTCCAACCCCTCTGCTGCGGGCAGGGACACCTTCCACTAGACCACGTTGCCCAAAGCCTCATCCAACCTGGTCTTAAACACTTCCAGGGATGGGGCATCCACAACCTCTCTGGGCAACCTGTTCCAGTACCTCACCACTCGAACAGTAAAGAATTTCTTTCTAACATCTAATCTAAATCGACCCTCCTTCAGCTTAAACCCATTACCCCTTGTCCTGTCACTACACTCCCTGATAAACAGTCCCTCACCAGCTTTCCTGTAGGCCCCTTCAGGTACTGGTAAGCTGCAATTAGACCTCCCGGGAGCCTTCTCTTCTCCAGGCTGAACAATCCCAACTCTCTCAGCCTGTCCTCATAGGACAGCTGCTCCATCCCTCTGATCAGCTTCATGGCCCTCCTCTGGACTCGCTCCAACAGCTCAATGTCTCTCCTGTACTGGGGCCTCCAGAGCTGGACGCAGTACTCCAGGTGGGGTCTCACCAGAGCGGAGTAGAGGGGCAGGATCACCTCCCTCGACCTGCTGGTCACACCTCTTTTGATGCAGCCCAGGACATGGTTGGCTTTCTGGGCTGCAAGTGCACACTGCCAGCTCATGTTGAGCTTCCCATCAATCAATACCCCCAAGTCCTTCTCCTCAGGGCTGCTTTCAATCCATTCCTCGCCCAGCCTACAGCTGTGCTTGGGATTGCGCTGACCCACATGCAGGACCTTGCACTTGGCCTTGTTGAACTTCATGCCGTTCGCACTGGCCCACCTCTCCAGCCTGTCAAGTTCCCTCTGGATGGCATCCCTTCCCTCCAGTGTGTCGACCACACCACACAGCTTGGTGTTGTCGGCAAACTTGCTGAGGGTGCACTCGATCCCACTGTCCATGTCGCCGACAAAGATGTTAAACAGTGCCGGTCCCAGTACCGACCCCTGAGGAATGGCACTCGTCACCGTTCTCCACTTGGACATTGAGCCATTGACCACGACTCTTTGAGTGCGACCATCCAGCCAATTCCTTATCCACCAAGTGGTCCATCCATCGAATCCATGTCTCTCCAATTTAGAGAGGTCCCATGGACTTGTGCACCTTCAGGTTCCTTAGATATTCTCAAACCTGATCTTCTCCTACAGTGGGCGGTTCTACATTCTCCCAGTCCCTGCCTTCTGTGCCCTGGGCAGTGCGGCTCAAGCATTTGCCAGTGAAGACTGGGGCAAAGAAGTAATTGAGTACCCCAGCCTTCTCCTTATCCTGCGTAACCAGGTCACCTGTTTCATTCCGGAGGGGACCCACATTTTCCTTCGTCCTCCTTTTCTCACTAACATACCTATAGAAGCTTTTCCTGTTGTCCATGACATCCCTGGCCAGACTAACTTCTGTCAGGGCTTTGGCTTTCCTAACCTGATCCCTGGCTGCTCAAACAGTTTCTCTGTATTCCTCCCAGGCTACCTGCCCTTGCTTCCACCCTCTGAAGGGTTCCTTTTTTTTTTGTTTTACTTTGCCCAGGAGCTCCTTGTTCATCCATGGGGGCCTCTTGGTGTTTTTGCTTGATTTCCTCTTTGTTGGGATGCCTTGCTCTTGAGCTTGGAGGAGGTGACCCTTGAATATTAGCCAGCTGTCTTGGGCCCCTCTTCCTTCCAGGGCTTTGTGCCATGGTATTCCTCCAAGCAGATCTCCGAAGAGGCCAAAGTCTGCTCTCCAGGGTAGTCCAGGGTAGTGAGCTTGCTGCACGCCCTCCTCGCTGCCCTGAGGATCCTGAATTCCACCATTTCGAGGTCACTGCAGCCAAGGCTGCCCTTGAGCTTGACTTCCCCTACCAGGCCCTCCTTGTTGGTGAGAATAAGGTCCAGCATGGCACCTCTCCTCGTGGGCTCCTCTATCACTTGGAGGAGAAAGTTGTCAACGACACATTCCAGGAACTTCCTGGATTGCTTGCGCTCAGCTGCATTGTCCCTCCAACAGATGTCAGGGTGGCTGAAGTACCCCATAAGGACCAGGGCTTGTGAGCGTGAGGCTGCTCCTATCTGCCTATAGAGGGTTTCATCTGCTCGGTCCCCCTGGTCAGGTGGCCTGTAGCAGACCCCCACTATGATGTCCCCTGCCCCAGTGCTCCCTTTAATCCTGACCCATAGGCTCTTGGTTGGCTCCTCATCTGTCCCCAGGTGGAGCTCCATGCACTCCAGCTGGTCATTGATGTAGAGGGCGATGCCCCCTCCTCGCCTGCCCTGCCTGTCCTTCCTAAAGACCCTGTACCCTTCCACCCCAACACTCCAGTCATAGGAGCTATTTCACCACGTCTCCGTAATGCCAATAAGGTCATAGCCTTGCAGGCACACACACGTCTCCAGCTCCTCTTGTTTATTCCCCATGCTCTGTGCGTTCACGTAGAGGCATTTCAGTTGTGCCTCCAATGAGGCTGAGTTATTGGCTGGGGTGGCTGGAGTTCTTTTGATGTATCTTCCCAGTGTTACCCCATTGGTTCCTGTTGCATCTGGAGCCCCTGGCTCGTCTCCTCTAGGCTTTGAGCGTGCTGTAGTGCATCCAGCACGTCTCTGAGCAGTAGGCCAAGGGCCCTCACCAGTGCCCCATCCCTCCAACCTGGGCACATCATCCCACAACATGTCACTGGCAAAAATTTCCACGTAACTCAGATCAGTTTGAGAACATCAACCTGATTAGCATCCTTTAGGAATGGTTTTCTTCCAATGCAGAAATATATTCACTTTTTACCCAGAAATCACTTGTGCCTTAAAATACTCACTTAATGCATCAGTCCATGCTCTGGGATTTGACTGGCAGAAAGTAACCTTGAGGTACAGTGGAAAAAATTGGAAAAGAAAGACTTTGGGATAATTCTGGATCCTGGAGGTAAATTTCTGTCCCCAGTAGACTCAAGGCTCCTAAACTCAGAGGCTTTTAAGGTTTCTAATACCAAACTCAAAGTCTTTCACGTGGCAGGTAAATTGTACTTTTTGCAGAAGGGAAGAAGAAACATAGAGGCAGGCATAGAGGGGCAGGAATGAAGACAAATTGTGCTATACTCAAAAATAAGAAAGTAGAAAGTAGCTGAAAGTCTGTCTATAATTTAGACATAAATGACTAAATCTGTAGATGGTATGTCAGTTTGCAGGACAACAAACCACAGCGTAAAATCAGAATGCAGCAAAGTTCTTTGGAAGTTTTACTGCCAGAGTATTTTTGGAGAGAAGGGAAGGAAGTAGGGAAGGAAGAGGAAAAGCCAGTTTTAGAGCAACAACCATGAAATTACCTGCCCTTAGGAGGTGAGGAGAAAGTCAGGAAGCAAAATGACTCAGATCACCTCATGCGCAAATGGCTGAGAGATTAGTCGTGTTTTAGCTTCAGCTAGGGACTCCCAGGAGCCTACAGCTGGAGGCTGTATCTTAAGTCACTTTGGTGCAGCCAAAGGAAGTTGCTGCTCTTCCTAGATGAAAGAGAATAAGAGAAAGGGGCCAATTACTTCAAGCAGCAACACAGAAGTGTAGCTTTTTTAATCAAACAGGAAAGAATGAGATCCTTTGAATACTAATTTTTTACTGCACTATATATAGCTGCAAAAACCCCCAAACCTCTTAGCTGAATTCAGAGCATTTTGTGCTTTTACCCTTTCTTCTAACAACCTTATAGCAAGTCAGCTAGTTAACCATTGGCTTGAATTCTCATCCTATCTCATTTATCTGAGGATACCTCTTGGTTTATTTGGTTCATTGCTTTAGAAACAAGGGAGAGTTTCAGGAAACCATGAAAAAAATTAAGCCAAATTTTGTATGAATTTGTGTCCCATAAAGTTCCACCACAATATCCTACATTCCTTTTCTCACATCCACTATAGCATCAGCTGCCTGTACCTCCAAGTATCTATGTTCTGATCAACACCTGCATTGAAATCTCTTCCTTTGTGAGAAAACAAATTCTGTATCACTATTTATTTTCCACAAATTCTTTAGGGACTTAATTACTTTCAAGATCACTCTCTCTGTCTGGCTTGTGAGACCAGGAAAACAATCATATGAGCTTCATTTTCTTATGAAAGGAAACTAAAATAAACCCCCCATTTATTTCACTTCCTGAAACAGAAAGAAAAATCAGTGTTTTCCCAAGTGTAAAAAGCATGAAATTTGTATGAAAACACACTTTTTTTTTCATACTTCTGAGAAGTTACTGCAAAGAAGAGTACAATCTGAAAAAAGTAATGATCAGAAACAAATCCCTGCACTAAAAAAAAAAAAAAAAAAAAAGACTCATATATGGAAGCACTTATACAAAAGTAAGACGGTCCCATTGATTATTTAAAATAAAAATCTAAGCTAAGTTAGTATATTGATTGAAACTTATCCAATTATCAGTTTTTCCAGAAAGTTGACTCTTTATCAGATACACAAATCTTCTTACAGATACTAATACTCTATCAATCAAAACTAAAATTTTTTGTTGTCATCTCAGAAGCTGAGTGTCCTCACATTCTACAACAGGAATTAGACTATTGTGATATATCTGTTATTTTTTTTTTTAACTATAACCATCTTCCTAGAGGTGCATTTCAATCATAAAATAAGCTTGTTACAAAACTATTAAAATTCCTGACCTTCAAAGCTTAAGAAAGCACAAGCATATGTTTAAATAACAATACTTTCAGATGGAAACCCTAAAATTTTCTATTAGGCCATTTATAAAACCATAGGAATTAATCAAATAATAATTTCTATTTTCTAAGTCTCCTCCCTTAAATGCAAATATTTTCTTCAGATGTCATTTTCCAGTGAGTAATTTTCTATTGCTTTTGCAGTCATGGTGATATTTCAACAATGACCCAGAACACAATTTCGTAATATTCACAGCCTTAAAATTAGCAGCATTATTATTCCTGTGTCATTCATTCTTTTTAAAAACAGATGAATCTAGGACTTTTCCAACATTTTGCTAAGAGGAACGACTAAATAGGCATAAGCTAAAAAAGTCACTAATTCTTCTTCAGAGTCTATTTTCACTATGAACTAGTCTCAGCCTTTATTTGATTCTCAGTTTATGAAAAAGCCTTGGAAGGCACCAGCATGACAGTCATAGTTTCTCAGAACCTCTTTGTACAACACACAGAATTATATTTCATTTTTACATTCAGGTCCTTTTTCAGTATTAAAATGCTTCATTAATATGGGAAGTATCATTAAAACGCTTCTCACTTTAGCTTCATGCTAAGTTCACAAAGCACTTTATATATTTAAAACCCATTGAACAAGCTGACTTAGTACACTTCTAGCAGGGTAACCTATTGTTGCCCGAACTGATGAGACTGGTTACTGTGGGAATGGCGTATTTCAAAGGGGAAGAACATGAAATGAGACTGAAAGGACAAATGCTAAACATAGGACAGATATATGCAAAAGAAAAATATGTATCTGTGTATGTGCTGGATTATTACTTGTTAGGACACCTGAACATTAGATATTGTCTATTGTTACGAATTGGTATGATTTAGTTCTCCAACTTCCACGCCTTCCTTAAGACATATAAATACATCATCCCAACTCATATAAATGTCAGAAAACATAAGTCCCTTACACAATTTTAAAAAGGTATCCACATTTTTTTTCCATGCCTTGATCCTGTCTTTCTCTTTGATATTGATGTCTTTTAACTCTTTTTCAGAAGTATTTAAAAGGGTTCTGACAAGACAAACTGCTTAGCTTGTCTCTGGTATAATATAATCTCCTTCAGGCTCGCCATTACTGCCTCCTCTTTGACAACATCAAACACAAAATTCTGTCCTAATTTTCGAAGTCCTTCATTTGAAGCACTCTACTTAATGTTTTCCCACGAGAATCCTTTAGGCCACACGACAAAACAGAAATCCAGAAAATCATTATTATTTGTCAAAGTCTCCTCTAAAGGCTCCTATCTTCCCAATACAGACATACAACCAACATAGAAATGAAACAAAAGTCACCAGACTGAATAGCATCATGGATTGTCCAGTATCGTTATACACGTCAACTCCAGTAAAATAAGCTCCTGCTGTTGTTATCAGAGTGTTCAGCTGCAGCCTCATCACCCACTATTCTGTTGCACCTTCAAGTTTTTTTCACTCATATATCTTTCTTTTTTTCATGGCAGGAAGATGCATTAATTATATGGTCATCATCACAATGCTTATCATAATAGAGTTGAAAACAACATGTTTGTACGGGTTCGGGGGAAGAACAGTATCTGCCACAAAGTTCATTGTATTAGTTTCATATGCCTCATCTAGGAGTTCAAGACAGACAGGGAACTACTAGAGAGAGTCCAGCGAAGGGCTACAGAGATGATCAGGGGACTGGAACATACTCTCGGATGAGGAAAGGCTGAGAGAGCTGGGTCTGTTTAGCCTGGAGAAGAGAAGACTGAGAGGGGATCTTACCAATGCTTATAAATATCTAAAGGGTGGATGCCAAGAGGATGGGGCAGACTCTTTTCAGTGGTGCCCAGTGACAGGACAAGGGGCAACAGGCACAAACTGGAACACAGGAAGTTCCATCTCAACAAGAGGAAAAACTTCTTCACTTTGAAGGTGACCGAGCACTGGAACAGGCTGCCCAGGGAGGTTGTGGAGTCTCCTTTTCTGGAGATATTCAAAACCCACCTGGATGCGATCCTGTGCAACCTGCTCCAGGTGATCCTGCTTTAGCAGGGGGGTTGGACTAGATGATCTCCAGAGGTCCCTTCCAACCCCTACCATTCTGTGAATCTGTGAATCTCCCCGTATCTCTTAAAACAGAAAGAAAATATACTATTCTCTTAAGAATAATAGACATAGTTAAAGAATGGAAGAATTTCAACAGTCTGAATCAGCTCTTCACTCCCCTTTGATAGCTTAAGGAGGTCTGCTGGCTAGGGTGAGAATCTTCTATCAGTTCCCTTTCTGGAACGCATATGTGATAGATTAATATCCCATGCACAAGTGACAGGGAGGGGTAAGGATAAGCACAGCTTCTCCACTATTAGTTCAGGAAGGAAGGCACAGAGCTCCACAGATGCTCTTATGCATGCAGCAGTGAAAGTGAGATCGATTTCCTGGGAGACTTTGCCAGTGGAAATGGAACTGGTCTGGACTTTACATTGAGTAGAACTGGTTTAATATCAAATTAATATCTGCAGAAAATACTGACATATTAACATAAGCTTTGCCCCCAGAGAGAGAGAGAAAGGGTTTGTTTTGTGCAATAGCAATTTCCCAACCTTGTGACTTGGAAACAGTGGTTTGAATACTGTAAGGTTGTGGTGGTTTACCCTCAGCTGGACGCCATGTGTCCACCAAGCCTCTCTATCTATCACTCCCCTCCTCAGCAAGGCAGGAAGGGGAGAAAATAAGATGGAAAAAACAACCCCAAACTCGTGGGTCAAGATAAATGCAGTTTAATGTAGCTAAAGCAAAAGGCTGCATGTGGAAGCAAAGCAAAAAGCAAAAGATTATTCTCTACTTCCCATCAGCAGGCAATGTCCAGCCACTTCCTGGGAAGCAGGGTTTCAGTATGCATACTCCTTACACCGGAAGACAAACATTGTGAAAAAAACCCAAATGCCCCCGCCCTGTTCCTCCCCCTATCTCTCAGTTTCTTATTGCTGAGCAGATGTCATATGGCATGGAATATCCCTTTGGTCAGTTTGGGTCAGCTGTCCTGGCTGTGTCCCCTCCCAAGATCTTGCTCAACTCCAGCCTGCTGCTGAAGAGGGGGGAAAGAAATGTTGGAGAGACAGCCTTGATGTGTGCTGGCACTGCTCAGTAGTAGCCAAAACACTGGTGTGTTATCAACAGTTTGCTAGCTACCAATACACAGCACAGCATTATGAGGGCTGCTGTGGGAAGAATTAACTCCATCTCAGCCAGACCCAATACAAAGGTATTTCAAGCTCAATAGATTTGAAATTAAAACACTTTATTTCTGTATCATGTTGAAAGAAACATCCTTCAAATGCAACAGAGCAGCATTTCTTGACAGAAAACTATTCCATTAAAAATGTAAACTATCTCAAATATTGTCATGTGCAACCAATCATTTTTCAGTATAGGAACAGTTGTTCTGAATAAGGCTGACAAGGCCTCTGTTGAACTTATGAAACATTTTGCTAGACTAGAACAAGTTCTCCTTTTGATATTTGAATAATATTTTCCTTGCTGCCAATACCTTTGCTAAATAGTAAGTCATAGTCCTTTTCAGGCATATTTTAGAAATATATGTCTATCTTAAAAACCAGCTGTCATACTAGAAGGTTATACTATGCATTACAATAAAGGAATGCAAAAAATAGTATTGAGTCTTGTAAATCTTCAAGTTCAACTTGAACTCTTGTATTCAATATTCAGAGAAATGCAGAAGTTTAAGACCCTAATATTACAAATCATTCCATATAGAAGAGTTCAAATGTTTGCACAGTGCTCTGTGGAACTGCCCATATACATTAGGTTATGGCAGGATTGGATTTATTGTTATTACCAAATAAATTAAATAAGGTGTAAATCTTTTTTTTTTCTTTTTTTTCTTTTTCTTCTTAGATCCAAGTTCTAGAATTGCCTCTTAAAACCAAAACCAAAACATGTAGTAAGAGGACAAGGGTTAATGGCTTTAAACTGAAAGAAGGTAGACTAGATATAAGGAAGAAATCTTTTATGATGAGGGTGGTGAGTCACTGGAACAGGTTGCCCAGAGAAGCTGTGGATGCCCCATCCTGGAAGTGTTCCAGGCCAGGCTGGATGGGGCTTTGGGCAACCTGGTCTAGTGGAGAGTGTCCCTGCCCATGGCAGGGGGGTGGAACTAGATAATCTTTGAGGTCCCTTCCAACCCAAACCATTCTATGATTCAATGAAACGTCCCCCATTCATTGTGATGAAAAGAACATATGCTTCACCTCACCTCAAACTGCATGTCACTTAGAAACATACATCAGAAAAAAATGTATTGTTCTTTCCTCTTATTTCCAGATATCATAATTGGATTTTTTTCATAAATATAAAAAAAAAACTTTTGTACTTGCAACAAACAAAGTTAGATCAACTGCTGATGAAGGGATCAAATTCAGTCACAGAAGTTTGATACTGAGACAGTTGTTTTTCCAGACCCAATGTTGAAGTAAAATAAGCTGATGTTTGATGTTATTTGACTTTCAAAACCACCCTCTTAACAGCATAATCAATGTCAGATGGTGCTGCCAGACTACTAGCACCATGTGGAAAATATTAAAATCAATTCTTTCCAGGGGTAGATTTGAATAAGACAAATGAGAACTCCTTTCCCAGTATTAATTGCTAATTAATATTATATTTTAAACAGAAAGTCCACGCAAACTATAAAAAACATCAGAGATTCTCCTTGTGCTGCCCTCCTCTGTAATTGATGAGAGAACTGGAGTATCAGAGAAAATCAGACACATCTGGAATATTTGTTTCATTACAATATCAGGCCAACACTTTCATGCCTTGCCATTTCTTTAAAATTCAGGGATAGCTTCATGCACAAGAGAAGTTTCTTGGAGGAGAAAGCCCATTTCTTCATGAAGATGTATAACCACTACAAACAAGAACCCCCCCATGATTATGAAGCAACAAGATGCTGTTTGATCTTGTTTGTAATGAAACATACTTGCAGATATTTGATATACAACTATGTTTTTATACTCTATCAAAAAGGAAAGAAAGCATTCGTAAGAGAGAAAAATGTTAGCAAGCTGCTGTCAGCTGCACGCAGTCTGCTGAAGCTCCTACTAATGCATTTTGGTTTCATAAAAAAACCCAAGGTAGTATTGCTAAAACAAATACCTTCATCAAAACTTTTGCAATATTCATCTCCTTTTTTCTCATGGCCTCTCGTGGCATTTGCAGACAAATTATTAGATAACTCAGCTCTCATTTCTTTAAAATAAAATCAAGTTGAAGAGGTACGAGTTTCCAGTCTTCACAATAATATTATACAAATGTAACATGAAGGCTCTGTGAATCTCTTAAAATCTCTGGATCACATTGACAAATCGAGATTTCTTTTTCTTCTTCTTCTTCTGGATATCCCTCACAAGGTATTTTTTTAACTCTCTAAAAAATTCTATTTACTGTTATGCAGTTAAAACAAAAATAAAATTAATGGAGTTTGCAATATTAGTGCCATTGAATAGGAAGTGTTTTCCTAGCAGTGAACTACAATAATTTAATGTATTAGAGATGGAAGATACTACAAAAGCCCACTTAAATTCCTGAATATTTCTTAATAATTCCATTCAGAAGGAAGCATATATCTTTCAAAAACATATGCTAAGAAGAATTATGGTCTGTGTAGACTGGAGAAGACAAAAAACTGGACTCCGGCTGAAGGAGACCCAAAGTAGTCTATCTGCTTTGATCTGGAACTCTTTACCTGAGCTCAGTCTTTTATAATCTAAAAAGCAACTTTTGGAGAAGGTAAGAGAGCTAAATATATTTTCTCTCTTAGTTAATCAAATATAGATTCTGTCAATATTATAAGCCATAAAACAGTTTCTATACATATATTCACTTTCTGAATCAGCCTAGAATTTAATAAGCCAGTAATTGGAGGCCAAACTGAGTGATCTTTCATCTCCTGCTATTAGTACTGCTTGCTTCCTTTTAGCAATGTTGTTCATTATCTTCTTCTGAATATCAAGTGGGTTTTATTTTTATTTTTTAATTCTCTCAGATAAATTACATGTGGCTGATCCACTTAGATAATTCAGAGCTAAGATTTTTCTAATGTTGACCTTTGCAAAGGTCTCTTTGCCATCTGTTTTTATATTTAATTAGCATTTTTTTCCTTCTTCCAGCAATCCCTCAAAGAATGAAATAAATGACTATAATTATCACTATCGGTTTGCCCTTATTTGTTCTACTGACCATAGTATCACATGATGGTGATTACACAGTATTTCCACATAACATCATACTTGTTATAACTATTAATCTTGATAAGAAAATAAAAGATAGATTCCCCTCCCAAGTAAACTCAATCCACAGCAGAAGAACCATTTTATTTTTATTCCTTCTCTTTTCCTTGTTCTTATGTTTCTTTCCTCACATCTTTTAGGCAATATTATATTTGTTAATCAAAACAATTTGGAAGTATTTAGATATTGATATAAGCAGCTCCACTGCTGGTAACACACAATTTCTGACAGCTTAATATCATTTAAAGTAATACAAACACAGACTTAATATCAGAGATTGGACTGGGCATTTCAGTCTTCAGAAGCTGACCAACAAAATGGAAATCTGTTCCTGGGAACTAAGTCCCACTTTAAGGCAATTCTCTGCAGAGCAATCTAAGCATAATATATCGATTCTAAACAAAGAATCTTGGACCTAAAGTGTATTCATCTCAATAGTTAATACCGTTATTTCATGTATGTTAGGCAATGGGGTTTTTTTGATTGGGTTTGGTTTGTTTTGTTTTTCTTTCTGTTATGGCGGGTTCATTTCAGGACAAAATCATCCATGCCTGGATTTCCAGGGCATCACTTAGGCATGCTTTAAGTTGGGGCAGTATATAACTGGAGAGCAGAGTTCTGCCATAATAGAAAGTGTTCTTCTGTAAGAGGTATAAAGTGACCAGAATGGAGGAAGGACCAAAAGAGGGAGCTGATACATCTGCACACATTCAGCAGACTGGGCTCACTAGTGGGGAGCTGCTATTACGCATGTCTCAGCTGGAGTTTGTGCAGCTGCAGGATGGTGCTTCTGTTCCATACTGTATAAGCTGCCTGTGAAAACTGGATCTCATTCCCTCCAGTTTTTTTACAGAAGTCTCTGCATTAAGCCTGATTATTTGCTCATTGTTCAGTAAAGGGGTGAATTTAATCTTTTGAGCACATAGCTTTAAAAAATATTTTATTCCTTAAAATAAGTGTTTAATTTCCTTCCTATTTTTTCACAAATTCATGCATAAAGAATTAATGTTGCCCTAATTAACCAAGCATATGAATTCCTACCTCCTAAAACAAGATTTCAAACCCTTGTATCAAATATTTCCATCCCATAAGATGAGATCCTCCGTATTTTAATTTCCAGTGGATGCCTTTGGTCTCCATGGAAACTGCTCCAAGGAGGTTTGAAATGTTACATATTATTTAATATATCTCATATTCACATAAATGTTGCCAGAAGATCTGTCATATCTGTTCAAGTGTAAAGTACCAAGGGAGTTAAGCAAAGAAATACATTAAATTGAAACTCATTGTAGCCCATCACTGTTGACACCACTGGCCTTGAAAGATTTTCAATGAGACTCCTGAGAACAATTTGAAAAATCAATAATCTCAGCAGAAAATGCATCAATTATTATAGTCAACAAGCTCATAATAAATCATCATATTCTGTAATCTATGCCATTGAATTTTGGGTAGAATTTAAACAATTAATGTTTCACTTGTCAGTCAAACTTAGAAAATAATAAAGTTTAGTAGGATTAATATGGTGATTCTTTGATATCTAACACAAGTTATACACCTAAAATACATAAAGATACTTTGGTGATCAAGGAAATAAAAATACATGACTGTTAGCTGATGATACTCTTATTCCTTAATTTTTCACAAAAGAGATCATTTCATAACCAAATTGCTGTTTACAAGTAGGTTTAATGAAAAAAGAACATTATACAACTACATTCACAATTATGCTAAACAGAATCATTGAAATTGTTCAAAACAGTGCACCAAGATTTTTCCTGGATGTAAAACTACTACTGAAATACTCTTACATTATGGTACAAATTGCTACATAAGCCTCAGCTTCTTTGGCAAAAGACAAGCATTTCGTAATAAGAATTAGAGACTTGAATCCTGCAGCTGAATTGCATGTGGATGGTATTGCCTTTTGAACAGTTTCCAATTTCTGACCTTTACAGGAAGTTACCTCGTACATATGTGCAGCAAGTACAGTGACTTGTGATATGTGATAGCATCAGTGACCCCTGGCCAGTGATCGACCTACCATGTGAACTTTTCACTAAACCTCCCTAGGCCTCTGTCAGTGCTGAAATTTAAAAATGTGCAAATAAGGGGACTTTCATTGAAAAACCCATTCCTTTTCTCAGTTGAACTGTATTTCAGTTAAGCAAATCACCAGGAAAAAACCCACCCTGCTGTCAATGAGAGACTCTACAACAGGTCCTGTCAAACCGTTTATTAAAAGACTGAAGAAATACAAAAGATTTTGCTGCCACTCTAAAACACAGAATGGCTGTGAATTGATCTTCTTTTCATGAAAATGAGAAATAGCAAGTAAAGAGTTCTGCCTGCCTCATTTTCAAATATTGACAAAAAAGTCAGAAGATTGCACTAACTTGTTTCAAGATCTTCTTTGAGAACATTTCTTCCCAAAGAACCAGAGGTAAATAGACTGCAGCTGAAATTTAAGGGGGGGTGGGGAGGGGAAGAAAATATCCCAGAACAAAGGAGGAGTGAATTAAAGAAAGGCATGGTCAGGGAAATGCCTACATAGCAAGTGAGACTGCAGTATGCACAAGCTCAACTGCTGCTAGCACAGAAAACAATAGCAGCGAAGACATAGTGCTCTGATCTCTAGATGTTCATCAAAGACCCTCAGCAGGTAATTGTGCTGCAGCTGCCTCCTCCTTGCTTTCTTTCTGCTACGTAGGCCTATACTTCAGCAATAAAACCCCTGCCTGCAGCCTTATCCAAAATGAGGTCTTGCCTACTGTATCTCGTTCTCTATTGCTTTATAATCCTAACTTTGAAATAGAGGTGTGGTTCTCTATCACGATATCTGGCATAGTGCATGTGACACTTTGGCCCACCTTTGCTCAGGCTGTGAAGACCTGCTGCTGGAAAGGTTGTGGCCCAGAGCACCTTGTTAAGGACACTTGCCGCCTCTGTCTCTAAACTAAGGTAGGAAATGTATTCCTGGTGCTTGCAGGGAGAGAGAGGACTGTGAGGCAGGAAAGCATTCCTAACAGGGAACAGCTAGTCAGATGAAGTACCTCTTTGGGGAGAGACACTCATTTCATGTAGCTTTTTCTAGAGCATGGGGACGACAAATATTTCTCATATTTGGATTTAACACTTAGGAAGCATTTCTCTCCTTCCTTTACTGGCTATAACTAGCGTTACAGTGAGAACAAACTAGCTAATGTGCACAGTAATTACAGCATGCAATATAACAACAGTAGTATCACCCCCTAAAGAGTCAATATACCTGTGGGATTGATTCTTTGCTTTGTATTGTGCTTGTAATAATAATAAGTTCAGCATAGAGGATTTCTCTGGGATTAATGACTGACTGGGTTAATGGCCTGCAACTCAGTTGTTATTGCTTAATAATAATGCTTTACATTCATGTAGTTTCTTTCTCTGAAGGATCTTAAATTTTAAGTATCATTTTTCATTCAGTGCATTTATATTCCAAGTATCCCAAAGTGGTAGTGGAAAGATGTGGGCAAGGGCAATAGCTATTATGTGCTTAGCTATAGTACAGAGGTTTAAAAATTAGTTTAGTAACACTGGTGAGAGAGCTAATCTCTGCAGAGGAACCACTGCCATGAATTAACAAAACCACATATTTATTTTAACAGCCCACTCAGAAGGGAGGAAAAAAGTAAACAGGAGCTCAACACAGCAGTCTCCTGGAGATTCTTTTTCAGTATTTCACTGCCATTGCAAATACCTTATGATATGTTTTCATATAAAATTATGATTGTTTTAAACAAGTTATGACAGGGGTGCACAGATCCTCAGCTACTAGACTGCTGTCATCTTCTTTCACTGAGTGGTAGATACCCTCAACCTCAGTTTCCTAATAAAGTGTTTGGCAAGGACAGTGAGAAATCATGTAGTCATATCCCTGTACTTCTATTGTTTGTAGTAATAAATGCTTTACCATTACCAGCAAGGATCAAATATTAATTGGCCCACATTTTACATTGTCCGTGGACTTAGAGACATTACATCAAAGATTATATATCTCAGAAGGGTGTGTTAAGTTCACAGGAAAAGTTTCACTTCATTGTGCAGTTCATTGCCAACTGTCTTGCAGCTGAACTGTGAAATGCAGGAACCCTAGAAAAAAAAAGCCATTTAACTCTTTGGGTCAATGTTAACAACCATGTGATTCATAAATCAGTTTGAACTTTTAGAGACGTTTTATGGATTTCTACCATTTGAACTAGGTTGTAGTTCTCTGAGTGAATATCAAGAGCTCCATACTGTCACTGGTTTTGTAACTTTGTGAACAGCAAGGGAATCATCTCAGGAAATGTGAGTTCTGCCTCTAGCTTCCTAAAAAAAGTGGACTCATTACTTTTCTTATTTCCCTCCTCAAATCCTGATCCTCAAGCGTAATCCCCTTTCATCTTGTCATATACAGCAAAGCAGTTTTCTTCATTCCTCTTCCCTGAACACTTCCCAGACCCAGACTCCATTCCTAATCATTTCTCAACTCTAGCATATCTTGATCCAGTTAGTTGCAGTACCTCAGTCCGAGTCTCTTACATCAGCCAGTCCCAAACATATTTTACATCTAAATCCTTGGCTAAGTCATACTTTCTTCTCAGCACCCTTTCTAGTGCAATTCTTGTCCCCTTTTTCACAATGACTGTCAAAAACAGGGTGGACAAGTCACCAAAACCACAGGAAAAAAATGGCCTTGTTTCATTCCACAAGCTTGGCTCCAGTGTGCTCCACATGATCCCCATATCATAGCTTTAGGCATCTGAACTATTGGGTGGAGACCTGCATAAAGGCTCTGATCACCTAAACTTGTGCATTTTTAAAACGAATATCTTGGGCAAATATAGGTAACAACAGTTTTTAAGGTGCTGCTCTGAAACACAGTGGGCAGTTGAAATTAGCTGCTAAAGATAAATTACCAGAGTTTTTATTTTATTTGAAAAGGCAAACCCATGTGTTTTGCCTGATCTGTCTGGCTACACAACATTAAGAAATTAGCTTGAGGCAGTCACAACCCAAGACAGTTACATATTGGTAGTCGTATTTGACTAAGAAGGGTTAATTAAAAATTGTCAGAACCCTTAGCAAAAGCTATGGTCATAATTAATATGCAGGTATTAAATTCAATCATTTCAGGGAAAAACAAATTTGCCTTTCTATCAGTTATAAAGACTTTGAGTACAGATCAATATTTATTAAAAAAGTAAACCCCTCTTTTTTTCAAAGCTGATTTTTCAATGAGAATAATACAGAATTAACTAATTCCCTCAAATGAAAAGTTTGCGGTATATCATCAATTCTAGACATTGGAACTGGGAATTATTTTCCAATTTCACAATTCATTTATAAGCAAGTACCTGTGGTATAAATTACAAAATATGAACTAACATGAACAGTCACTGGAGGATTCGGGAGCACAGGTAATATTCTTCTCCCTCCTTCCAGTTGAGGGCAGCAATGTTGGGTGGAACAGGTGGACACAGTCCATAAATGCATGGCTCCGTGGCTGATGTCAACACCACAACTTTGGGTTCTTTGACAATGGGGTGGCCTACACAGCACCAGGCCTGAGGAACCCTGATGGGATTCATCTCTCTCAAAGGGGAAAGAGGATCTTTGCCCAGGAACTAGCGGGGCTCATCGACAGAGCTTTAAACTAGGCTCAAAGGGGGAGGGGGATAACATCAGGCTTGCCAGTGACATGTTGTGGGACGATGTGCCCAGGTTGGAGGGACGGGGCGCTGGTGAGGGCCCTCAGCCTACTGCTCAGAGACGTGCTGGATGCACTACAGCACGCTCAAAGCCTAGAGGAGACGAGCCAGGGGCTCCAGATGCAACAGGAACCAATGGGGTAACACTGGGAAGATACATCAAAAGAACTCCAGCCACCCCAGCCAATAACTCAGCCTCATTGGAGGCACAACTGAAATGCCTCTACGTGAACGCACAGAGCATGGGGAATAAACAAGAGGAGCTGGAGACGTGTGTGTGCCTGCAAGGCTATGACCTTATTGGCATTACGGAGACGTGGTGGAATAGCTCCTGTGACTGGAGTGATGGGATGGTAGGGTACAGGGTCTTTAGGAAGGACAGGCAGGGCAGGCGAGGAGGGGGCATCGCCCTCTACATCAATGACCAGCTGGAGTGCATGGAGCTCCACCTGGGGACAGATGAGGAGCCAACCAAGAGCCTATGGGTCAGGATTAAAGGGAGCACTGGGGCAGGGGACATCATAGTGGGGGTCTGCTACAGGCCACCTGACCAGGGGGACCGAGCAGATGAAACCCTCTATAGGCAGATAGGAGCAGCCTCACGCTCACAAGCCCTGGTCCTTATGGGGTACTTCAGCCACCCTGACATCTGTTGGAGGGACAATGCAGCTGAGCGCAAGCAATCCAGGAAGTTCCTGGAATGTGTCGTTGACAACTTTCTCCTCCAAGTGATAGAGGAGCCCACGAGGAGAGGTGCCATGCTGGACCTTATTCTCACCAACAAGGAGGGCCTGGTAGGGGATGTCAAGCTCAAGGGCAGCCTTGGCTGCAGTGACCTCGAAATGGTGGAATTCAGGATCCTCAGGGCAGCGAGGAGGGCGTGCAGCAAGCTCACTACCCTGGACTACCCTGGAGAGCAGACTTTGGCCTCTTCGGAGATCTGCTTGGAGGAATACCATGGCACAAAGCCCTGGAAGGAAGAGGGGCCCAAGACAGCTGGCTAATATTCAAGGGTCACCTCCTCCAAGCTCAAGAGCAAGGCATCCCAACAAAGAGGAAATCAAGCAAAAACACCAAGAGGCCCCCATGGATGAACAAGGAGCTCCTGGGCAAAGTAAAACAAAAAAAAAAGGAACCCTTCAGAGGGTGGAAGCAAGGGCAGGTAGCCTGGGAGGAATACAGAGAAACTGTTTGAGCAGCCAGGGATCAGGTTAGGAAAGCCAAAGCCCTGACAGAAGTTAGTCTGGCCAGGGATGTCATGGACAACAGGAAAAGCTTCTATAGGTATGTTAGTGAGAAAAGGAGGACGAAGGAAAATGTGGGTCCCCTCCGGAATGAAACAGGTGACCTGGTTACGCAGGATAAGGAGAAGGCTGGGGTACTCAATTACTTCTTTGCCCCAGTCTTCACTGGCAAATGCTTGAGCCGCACTGCCCAGGGCACAGAAGGCAGGGACTGGGAGAATGTAGAACCGCCCACTGTAGGAGAAGATCAGGTTTGAGAATATCTAAGGAACCTGAAGGTGCACAAGTCCATGGGACCTCTCTAAATTGGAGAGACATGGATTCGATGGATGGACCACTTGGTGGATAAGGAATTGGCTGGATGGTCGCACTCAAAGAGTCGTGGTCAATGGCTCAATGTCCAAGTGGAGAACGGTGACGAGTGCCATTCCTCAGGGGTCGGTACTGGGACCGGCACTGTTTAACATCTTTGTCGGCGACATGGACAGTGGGATCGAGTGCACCCTCAGCAAGTTTGCCGACAACACCAAGCTGTGTGGTGTGGTCGACACACTGGAGGGAAGGGATGCCATCCAGAGGGAACTTGACAGGCTGGAGAGGTGGGCCAGTGCGAACGGCATGAAGTTCAACAAGGCCAAGTGCAAGGTCCTGCATGTGGGTCAGCGCAATCCCAAGCACAGCTGTAGGCTGGGCGAGGAACGGATTGAAAGCAGCCCTGAGGAGAAGGACTTGGGGGTATTGATTGATGGGAAGCTCAACATGAGCTGGCAGTGTGCACTTGCAGCCCAGAAAGCCAACCATGTCCTGGGCTGCATCAAAAGAGGTGTGACCAGCAGGTCGAGGGAGGTGATCCTGCCCCTCTACTCCGCTCTGGTGAGACCCCACCTGGAGTACTGCGTCCAGCTCTGGAGGCCCCAGTACAGGAGAGACATTGAGCTGTTGGAGCGAGTCCAGAGGAGGGCCATGAAGCTGATCAGAGGGATGGAGCAGCTGTCCTATGAGGACAGGCTGAGAGAGTTGGGATTGTTCAGCCTGGAGAAGAGAAGGCTCCCGGGAGGTCTAATTGCAGCTTACCAGTACCTGAAGGGGCCTACAGGAAAGATGGTGAGGGACTGTTTATCAGGGAGTGTAGTGACAGGACAAGGGGTAATGGGTTTAAGCTGAAGGAGGGTCGATTTAGATTAGATGTTAGAAAGAAATTCTTTACTGTTCGAGTGGTGAGGTACTGGAACAGGTTGCCCAGAGAGGTTGTGGATGCCCCATCCCTGGAAGTGTTTAAGACCAGGTTGGATGAGGCTTTGGGCAACGTGGTCTAGTGGAAGGTGTCCCTGCCCGCAGCAGAGGGGTTGGAACTAGATGATCTTTCAGGTCCCTTCCAACCCAAACCATTCTATGATTCTATGATTCTATGAATGTTGTGATGACATTCCTTTTTCTGGTCTGCTCTGTTATACGATTTGTAGTTTTATGGCCATATGAGAAAAACACATGTGAACACCAAAGACAAAAATATAATCTAATTTAAGAGACACATTCTTAATTAAGAACCTTTAGACTGAAAGGCAATGGGGTGAAATAGTCAGAATATGGCACTGAATGGGGTCAAGATAACCCTCATGTATATGAATATTAGATACTCAATTACATCAGTGAACTCTCAACTAATATGACAGTTTTTCTTGTTTTGATTACATCCAGCATCTTGTTTATCTAATATTCAATAGCATTATAACTAATCCAGAAATACCAGATTAAATACTTTATAAAATGTGTCTTGGAAATTGAAGTACATCGCATCCACTGTACTTACCTCTTCTATAATGGCAGTACTATCTCTGAAGAATTTCAGCCGTTTCAGTAGGCACAACCTTTCCTATGTTTTCACCCAGTCAAACTGTGCTTATCAGCAGAGGAGTACAAAATAGCATCAAACTAAACAGCAGCAGCTCTCTCCTTTTTGTACACAAAAAGACTGAGAGAAAAGACATTTAAATGCAGTGGTAATTTAAACCATCCTTTACTAGCAGCTTCATCCTTACCTTGCTAGGACTAGGAAAGGCCTTCCAGGGTATTTTGTCTTCTCATATATTTACCTAGTATTAAAATAAATCTGTGACCATATATTAAATTCTTTGAAATTGTTAATGTTCTGGTGTTTTTTTGTTTGGTGCTTTGGTATTTTTTTCTGTTTTCTGAGTAAAGTAGCAAAGCCAACATTTTAGCCAGACTAAATAATAACAGACCATAACCCATACATTTTTCAAGTAACAGTATCTTATATTTAGGGGTTAAAAAAAAAAAAAGAAAGACAAGAAAAAGAGAGAAACATGATTGATGTAGTGAAATCTAAAACAGTGGTTCGAGAGACGATAGTGTCAGGTATCTGTCTTCAGAATTTATTTAGACAATAACAATTTTGTACATTCCCATCACCATATGAATCAGTAATTGTCATAATCGTACCTAGGGTCCAGTTCTCTGAGGAACTGCTAATTCCCTAAGAACTGTTTGTGCGAAATATATCTGAGAGAAAAAACACTTTGAATCTTATCTTTTTTATTTTTTTTCTATATGGTGAAATCATACTTGATCCATGGTCTGTATAAAATAAACAGTAGATATTTTTTATCTCTCTACAGAAATTGGGGAAAGATCAGTCTTGGGTTAATAGTGTTGGATGTACAATTATGTTTTTTAATCAAATAGTTATCACAATGTATGCTCTTAAATCACATTGCAAGTGATGTTGAGGAGTGTCTGCTGTCTTTTCTGGAAGAACAGAAAACTCTTCAGGATTGTGGACGTGAACATATTAGGACAGAATTTTCTCAACAAAGAAAAGATATATATTACCTGGTATTGTTTTGTTTTGTTTTTTAAAAAAGCCTCTTGAAAGAAGTACCATTATTTCAGATGAATGCTTGTCAACTGCCCTAGTAAAATGCAAGTATAGAGCATCAAGCTTAAGTGCAGATGTCCATTTTTTTATCTAATTACACACATAAAAATAGTTTCAGAGAGGAAATAATCAACCTTCATTTTGTGTGTTCATTGTGCTTCAGTGTTTTCTAATACCTCTCTCCCACTCAGTTTCTTCAAACAACCAGTTGCATAGTTATTCAGCAAAGGAATATATCCTTTTTGATATACCAAGAGAAAATGTAGTTCCCTTTATGACGTAAATCCAAACTGGCTTACTGGTTTATAAGATTTGTGTATAAAAACGTTTATACATTGAAACTCTTATTTATTTTTTAATTTTATCTGCATAAATAATTGTTTAATAATGCATAAGGTCTTTAACTCTTTGTTTATTTGTTTTCTTTTTTCCTACAATGTACCTCTACATTTCCTTTCTTCCCACTGTTTATTCACTTCACCAAGTCCATACTTTTCCCTAGTACAAAACTACTTCATGGTGAATACGTATCAAGAGGATACCTTGGTACTAGCTCAGATAAAATAATGTAGAAGATAAAAAGACTGTGGTTTTGATCACTGTCCAGATCATGTTTCCACTTTCTCTTTGTACTTCATTATAGAATATATTACATGAGCAGTATTTTCACATGGGTCCAGCGTACCGCCTATCTATAATATAGGTACATTGTCAACTTCTGCCACTCAAATTTTCTGAAAATACTAAGTGTAATGTTAACTTGGATTCAGTTTGGCACAAAAACCTTTGAATCTGAAAAGGTAGTAAAAATTCTACTGACTTCAGTGGGCTTTTTGGCAAGGCCGAAGTTACTCATTTTCTCTCAACACTTTTCAGGTTAACAATAGATCTGGAGTTGCAGTATTGCTTATACAAGAGATCTGAACTCCAGATCTTCCCAATATTAGATGAGGAGAGAGATCAGGAGAAAGAATTCATTTTTCATGAAGAACAATGTCAATAAGAATGAATATTCTTAAAAAAAAATTTATTTTCTTTTCAAAATCTGATTTTAAAGAATGTGCTTCAGAATGTAGGAAGTTGCTCAATCTGTATGAATTAAAACAAACAAAACAAAACAGGTTTTCTATTCAAAAGGCAGAAGATAAGTTCCATAGCTACTGTGTATTTGAAGTATCTGGTATTTCTGTTATATTCAGTGAAAGATCTTTGTGATGCACAGTACAAAACCTACCGTAGCTGACTAGAGAGGAGTTGTTTTGGGCTGTACAAGTGAAGCACGAAACCACTGACAACTTGAAATTTTCTTGCCAGATGTGAGCCTGCGATATGGAGAGATACAACAGCAGCCTAGGCTCTCTGTCACTGTTACATCAAATTCTGCAGCAAGTAGAGGAGCACTGATGCTCTCTACACTGATGTTCTGTTTCCATTTGCAAATTGGCCAGTGCACAGCTGGTATTTCTCCTTTTCCAACTCAATCACTTTTACCAACACCATGTAAATTACAGTAATACACAAAGGCATTAAATAGCATTCCCTGATTTCTACTGGAAGAAATTTTCTAATCTCTTCAATGCTGAATGTTTCAGAAATATTTTGACAGGGAAAACCCTTCATCTTCCAAAAAACCCACTCAAATTGCCTTTAAAAGTGTACTTTTGAAGGTAATATTAACTCCTGAGTGTATCCAGTAAGGTAACTTTTTTATATATACGAAGATAACAAAGTTAAATAATAATCAATTTCAGTAATCTTCTGGCAAGATATGATTTCAAAACGTAATTCTCCTAGCCTAGGCTCTGTAACTCACTATATATCATCATAGATCCCATCCTTATTGACTGAGCTGGGAGGCCTGCAGGGCTTGTTAAAGTCTATAAAATCTATTTAAAGTATTTCAGCTTTGGCATTTGGTAGAAGCAACCTGACATCAGCTAATCCAAAGTACTTTATCTATGCAAATAAAAAAATTCACTGTAGTTCTAAAATTTAAGACAGGAACTTTAAATTTTTTAAAAATCTTTTTGGCCACATGATAATGCAACACATCAACACATCAACTGCATCACAGTTTCCATGTAATTACCAGTACTACATGGAGCAAAAACAGTTTGGTATTTTTGGGCCTTGGTTCAACACTTAAATACAACACGTAAGAAGTCTGACTGAGAGGGTGATAACTTAAACACATGCCTAGATCCTCAAAGGGAGAAAAAGAGTCTTTGCTCAGGAGCTTGAGGGGCTCATTGACAGAGCTTTAAACTAAGCTTGAAAGGGGAGGGGGATAGTATCGGGCTTGCCTGCGGCAAGCTATGGGATGACACGCCAAGGTTAGAGGAACAGGGTGCCTCAGCCTGTTGCTCAGAGACACGCCAGATACATGCAGCACACTTGGAGTCTTACAGAGATAAGCCAGGGGCTCCTGAGGGAATAGGAGCCAACAGGGAAACACCAGTGAAATACCTCAAAGGAATTCCAGCCACTCCAGCCAGTCAGTCAGCTTCATCAGAAGCCCAACTGAAATGCCTCCATGCAAATGCGTGTAGCATGGGGAAGAAACAAGAGGAGCTGGAGATGTGTGCAGGCCTGTAGGGCTACAATCTTATTGGCATCACAGCAACGTGGTGAAGTGGCTCCTATGATGGGAGTGTTGGAATGGAAGGACACAGGCTCTTTAGGAAGGACAGGCAGGGGAGAAGAGGAGGCGATGTCGCCCTCTATGTCAATGACCAGCTGGAGTGCATGGAGCTCCACCTGGGGATGGATGAGGAGCCGACCAAGAGCCTATGGGTCAGGATTAAAGGGAGGGCTGGCGCAGGGGATGTTATAGTGGGGGTCTGCTGCAGGCCACCTGACCAGGGAGACTGAGCCCTCTATAGGTAGACAGGAGCAGCCTCATGCTCACACGCCCTGGTCCCCATGGTGGACTTCAACCATCCTGACATCTGTTGGAGGGAGAACATAGCAGGGCATAAGCAATCCAAGAGGTTCTGGAATGCGTTGATGATAACTTCCTTCTCCAAGTCAGAGAGGAGCCAATGAGGAGAGGTGCCATGCTGGACCTTGTTCTCACCAACAAGGAGGCCTTGGCTGCAGTGACCATGAAATGGTAGAGTTCAAGATACTTAGGGCAGTGAGGAGGGTACACAGCAAGCTCACTACCATGAACTTCAGGAGAGCAGACTTTGGCCTCTTCAGGGATCTCCTTGGTAGAGTACCATGGGACAAAGCCCTGGAGGGAAGAAGGGCGCAAGACAGCTGGCTAATATTCAAGGGTCACCTCCTCCAAGCTCAGGAGCGATGCATCCCAACAAAGAGGAAGTCAGGCAAAAACAACAAGACGGCCCCATGGATGAACAAGGAGCTCCTGAACAAACTCAAACAGAAAAAGGAAGCCTTCAGAGGGTGGAAGCAAGGGCAGGTAGGCGGGGAGGAATACAGAGAAACTGTCTGAGCAGCCAGGGATCAGGATAGGAAAGCTAAAGACCTAATAGAATTAAATCTGGCCAGGGACGTACCTAAAGACAGACTACAAGAAAGCTGGAGAAGGACTGTTTACAAAGGCATGTAGTGATAGGATGAGGGGAAAGGGCTTTAAGCTGAAAGAGGGTAGATTTAGATTAGATATTAGGAAGAAATTCTTTACTATGAGGGTGGTGAGACACTGGTACAGGCTGCCCAGAGAAGTTTGGGATGCCCCATCCCTGGAAGTGTTCAAGGCCAGGTTGGATGGTGCTTTGGGCAACATGGTCTAGTGGAGGGTGTCCCTGCCCATGGCAGGGGTGTTGGAACTAAATGATATTTGAGGTTCCTTCCAACCCAAATCATTCTATGATCCTATAATTCTATGATATTGCTGAATAAATGCTCTCTCATATTTGCCGTTATGTTTTTTTTCATTTAGACCAAATATTGACACTTTAGTGTACCTTCAGATGCCATGCTTTTAATTGATTCCAGAATGTAGAGAGAGGTGTAAATGATATCTAAATAATCCAGTCTTTAGTTTCAAATAAAAAATAATCCTTCTGTAAACATTAAAATGGGCAGGTTTCAAAAGTCTACTAAGGGTTCCCTGGTAAACAATTTTCATATTACAGAAAGCTTCTGCTGGTGCTCAGCCTGTTACATCCAGGGATTTTACACCAAAGGAAAGAATCAGGGTCAGAAAGAAGCACTAAATATATCTGCAAGAAGATACCTTACCTGCTCTGTTATAAACCATTGTCATTAACCATCACAAGCTAGATCACGTGCTTTTAAATTTTGCAAACCAATACTTCGCTCCATATTTATTTGTTAGAGGACTGCTAGGTAGTTTTTGTCCATTTTGTGTTCACTCCCCTCTTTGAACTTAAGGCCACAGATGTAAAACCTTTATCAGAGTTAAGGATTTGGAAGAGATGAACCTGTCCTTATGACTTTGCTTCTGGAAAGCATTTGATTGAAAGGGTAATCTGAAGATTGGGTTGATACGTAGTTCATTGTATTTTCTGCTATGAAATTTGTAGAGGATACCTTTAGTTATTACTGATTGTCAAATGAGATGTTATGTATTGGAAGGCAAAGGCTATATCACAAGCTACCATTTATGTCAGAACAGTGACAGAGTATTTTAATTAAATGTTTAATGAGGTGTATGATAAGAGGGGGAAGGTACTGTAACACTGCAAGTACATACAAAGCTATCTAGACATTTTTGCCATGTTTCCTCAGATATACCCTTTTATTGTGCGATGTTAGTAGCAAAAAGGTTGCAGGTCTAAGAATTAACTTTTTGATCTGACAGCACTGTATTACTGAGAGATTCAAGAAGCTCAGAGCAATGCTTTTTCTCTCCTGTGAACCTACGCAAAGGACAAAATCACAGTCACTTTTTGTATAGTCAGTAAACCACTGTAAAATGTTACATCACTCTTCCCTTGTTGGACTGATCTTACTGAGGATACGTTTGTTTTCTCTTACAAAGAATTTGCCAAAAAGATAGCATGGTCCCTAGTAAGCATCATCTCACACAGACATTTATAAGCAAACATTCTGCAGAACAAGCAGTATTGACTGATGATGTTCCCAGTTATTATTTGTGCATGTGGATTCAATAGTTGTTATATCAATTTATCTCTAAGGAAAAGGTAGAATACAAATTAGGGATTTGCTTTCAGACTTCATTCTTCATGCTGCTATTGGCCTCTCATGCATCTTTGGACAAGAAGCTTCTGAGCATTTAACTCAAGGATTTTGGCATAACATCATTCATGTAGGGACTAATATCCTTCATATCTCTTGGCAGATATGTGCTTCCATCAAATTGAGTCATAATGGTTTTCCTTTTGGCCCTGATGTAGCCAAGTGTAATTTTACAGAATTGTAAGTAAATCAGAGAAAAACCCAAGCCACCAACTTAAAGAGATAGTAATTAATTACAGAAATCTTATCCAACAATTAAATTCTAGGAACTATTGATGACCAAAGACTCCCTCCCTCCCTCCCATTAAAAGGTAGTTACTGCAATGTTGTTGTATTTTTAACTAAAAGCAGTTCTAATAAAAATTGCAATTTTTCATTAACAGCAGCCAGCAATCACTTCTGTTTAACTGTATTATTTTGAGCTCCATATTTTGCAAACATTTTTCACCTTCTGCTCTTTTAAAGCTACCATACTCTTCCAGACTTGCAAAAAAGAACTAAATGTGTGATCTCACATACAGCAAGAACAAAGCAGAACAAATACAGAACAACAGAAAACCCTATTGAGCACTGAATTCTGATGGCTACCTTTGTAATACACAGATGTCAGAAATATAGGCAACTAATAAAGACTTTCCATTTGCTTTCAATGGCAAATAAGTTAAATGGGCTTACATAGTTTGACAACTGTTCTTAAGGAAGCAAGAGATAGTTTTTATAACGTGGGGACAAAAAAAAAAAATCACATAACTAGATGGACATTTCCACTAGGATTCTTCTGGTTAATTTATCCAGCCCTTGGGAACCAGGAACCATAAACACTGGATTCCTGCACAGAAGATGCGCAGCAGCACTCTTTGTAGCATCCAGGAAGTGTTTGTCTGCAGACAGGGTTCATCACTCAAAGCTGTTCTACTGGAGGCAAATTCCCCAATTTTGCACTCTCTTCAACCTGCAAATCAAATTGGAGAAGACGGAGGGAAGGCTTGAAAGAACACATTCCCTATTAGTACTGCCCAAACCTGTGCTGGAAGCACCATGTGTTGACAAGAAAAAGGATGCCAGTCTTATATTGTAGCATCAAAAGACGCAGAGGATTTCACACAAGAGCGTTACTGAAGAACCACAGCAGCCATTGTTCACTCTAGTCTGTCAGAAACATGACTAAACTAAAATATAAAAGGCTCAAAGTACTGTAAGGGCAATTGACCATGAAATTTTTCTTTCATTTCTCTCTGCTATTATTTATTTCTTTACACCACCTTTTATTTCCATTCTCCCTTATGTGTGTGAGATCAAGAAAAGAGGACAATCATTTATGACCAATGGGGTGACTTGACCCCACAGCTTTTGGAGAACAATTTTTCTGGAAGCCATGAAATCCAACAGAGCACTATAACCACCAACATTGCCCAAAGCACATGCCAACTCAGTCAGCTACCTTGGACAACAGAGAATGAAGCCACAACAAACAGTAGCAGATTTTGACTTCACTCACTAATCAGGAATAGCTAGAGTAAAATTATTGTTAGGGAGGAGGAATGACAAAAGAATCATAAGACTAAAAGTAATGGCTGCAACTATCTGGGAAGCTGATTAATGTTACTGATCCAGCCCCCCTCACAGCACCAGAAGAAATAATGGCAAATGTAAGAATATTTTTAGGAACAGCAGAATGAGAATATATGCAGGGACTCTAATATTTATATCAAATAGCTGCTGGAGTATGGATACAGTTCTGAAGGTGCAAAGCAGCTATTGGCAGCACATGTTTTATTTTTCAAATTGATTTTCAAGAGAGACATTAAAGCTTTTTTTCTTCCTCCTCTCCTTCTTCCATAAAGACAGCCTGAATAAAATGTAATTTATAATGCAGGAGTTTTGGACCCTTGTAAATATAATTATTTGGGGAGAAGGTGTTGAATGGTTGGGTGTTTGGAGTCTGAAGAGAAGCCAGGAAAGGAAATAAGAAATGCCAGAAAAAGCAGCATAGCAAATAGACAGAAATCCTATTAAATACTCAAACCTGAAAAGAAAATAAGCATGAGAAATACACAAGTGGAACATAGTAGAAAGATAGTTTCTTGCATATATTTCCCACAACTAAAACTCCAGTAGATTTCATGGGTTTGTTGGATCAGGCTTCCAAAAATAGAAGATATTAATGACAAAACAAATAAGAAGGCATTGGGGAAAAAAAAAATCTAATAAGGAAGAAATAAACTCTCAATTTAATAAATGTTAATATTTAGGGACAGAATATATTATTTAAAAAGGAATAGTTCATTCAGCTTAAGCTCAATATATACCGTAATATTTTTCTTAAGGAAAACACATTGAAACTTTGACTAGTCTGTGAGCAAGCATATAACAAATCTGTCTTTTAGTTAAATAGTAGTTTAATATAAAAATAACTTGAATTGTGAATAAATATGAATTTTTAAAATTATAAAATGGAATAAAATAACCTTGAAAAGTCCTGTCCAGACACTGCTGACAGGAATTCATATGTCAATAATTAAAAAAACCAACGAAACAAAAAACCCCACTGAAAAAACACCAGCAAACACAACCAAAACCTGAAAACCTAAACCAAACCAAACCAAAAAACTCCTTTGTCTGTTATTTTCCCTTCAAATATTTTCTGCCATGAGAATACATCACAATAGGGAGCCACGAATAGGTCATTTTACCTATATATAGCCCCATCCAAGACAGATACTCCAAATAAGGGAGCAATCTATCTGATCTGCCTCCAAAGCTCATTACACTTCTTTTGATGTCCACATGGAATATTTTATCCAAGCAGCCTTTTTGTCTTTCTTTTTGACATTTTGTCCCTTCTTAGCTGCTCCTTGGCTTTCCTTGATTTTACCTGTGTTTTACTCTTTGGGACTTGTAACTCCCATAACAGAAAAGAAACAACTTTCTTTTCCTCCATTTATTCTTCAACCCAAATCATACCATCTGTCAAGGCAGTGTAAATTAGTAGCATCATGGAAAAAAGGGCTTTTGATATTTTAGTGTGCTGGAACATTACAGGATTACTGATGATGGCTATGACTGAGGATAGAGGCTAAACGATTTTTTTTCAAAAAGTGCCCTGCTAAAAGTTGTCTGAATGCAGTTTTACTGGTGAGGAGGAAAATAATACTAATTTTCCTATCACTGCTGACATTAATGTAAGGAAGGAAACATATTTGCCCCACTAAAGCTAATTTAGATAAACATATTTGACTAAAATCTATGTTTGTTAAAGAAACAGTTTCTTCATTAAAAGTGTACATTTCTGACCAGCTCTCTGTTTTTACTATCCCTTCTATCTTAGGAACTGAAATTTGTGGATTTGTAGAAATTGAGAGGGGGCAGTTTCCATTCTTCTTAACAGATTCAGTTACCAGTGTCATAATGGACTTACAGCAACAATTCATATTTTTTTATTTGCTTATTTATTGGAAACTGCAAGGAAAATAAAACAAGACAGCAGCACCACAATATGTGAACTATCTTTCTCTAGGAAACTGGAATTGATAAAAGTTCTGTGTTTTTAATCAATAATATGTCTTATTGCTTCAGGGCATTTTTAAAAACATATTATCATTCTGTTGCATGCAAAACTTATAGTTGCATTTGGCCACTCTTCATTGACCCCTTAAAAGAACTTCAATCACGAGGGCAAGCCAGACACTGACTTCTTAAATCCCAGGTAGTCTGCTTGCTGCTGCATGCAGACCGCTGTGGAAGCCAGAATCTGAGTGTGCTGTTTGCTTTTTGTGGCCACTTCCCATGCCTTCAGCAAATGAATTCTCTACAACAAATGAGTTCTCAGTTCAAGGTGGTGGTGACGGGTGGTATTATCCATCTGTAATGCCAACTCTTGTACCTAACGCCCCACGTCCAAGGTCACTACAAATCTGGACATTTTAAAAACATTTCAAGACTTATACCACTTTACTAAAGCAACAAATGTATGTAAGTAAACAAAACTAATTTTGCCATAGTGAAATAGCAGAGTTTGCCTAGTCTCTATCCAGACTGAAAAAAAGATTTACCTATTCTCTTAAATAACTGGGCATAATAATAGGAGAAGTAGAATAATAATAATAGGAAACACTTCAGGAGATAAGCCTTGTATACAGCAAAAGGCAATCTTAGTGCAATGATTAACTCTGAGAAAATCATATAGTGAAATAATAAATAGTAATAATTATATAGTTTATATTATTTTCAGCAAAAGGATTTTCTTACTTTCAAAGTTATCTCTTTTCCAGGGCACTTTACTGCAAAAGCACATTGCAAAGAATCATATAACCAAGTCTAGTGGCTGATCAGTGAAAGTTTTATCAACAGTTTAATTAAAATAATGGAGAATGTAATTTTGTTGACTAGTAAAAGTGAGGATGTTTCAGGACTGCAGTTCTCAGGCAGAAGAGTTGGAAGGCAGAGGAGTAATTTTAACCAAAAAGCACAGCATGGCTAATTCGATCATAAAGCATAGGTTTTCATGATACAGAGAACAAAACAAACAGTTGCTTTCCTGAACACTAATTCTGCTTCTTGTGTTTCTCAGGGATTCTGTTAATGATTTGGATACAAGCTTCACACTGAGTCATGTGTTAAGTAAAAGATAGAGCAGGCCTTTTCCCCTCATCTACACCACAGGCAGAGTAGCAGACAATTGCTTGCAATGTTGAAGCACCTGTGACTCTTAGAATAGTTAGAATAACCAGTTTCAATACTGACCACTCATTTGGGGAAAAAAAAAAGTTGGATACAATATTGTCATCCACTAAATTTATACAGCAGTATTCTCTATTTTGACACATGCATCATCTTTGATGTCTCCTCCATCCAAACACGACTTCGGGGAGTGAAACCGATTCTATTCTACCTGGCCACTAGGAGTTTAACTAATCAGATTTATCATTAACTTTTTCTTTCTATTCAATAGAGAGGAACTTGGTTTAGATTCTTGTCTTCTGACAAATATATTAAAAAGATAATTTTGCTCTGAGCTGCTTTTCTACTGAAACTTTATAAAAAGGGATTTATTTATTTTTTTAAGTTGCAATATATCAGAGGCTTTGAAGCTATTTGCTTTAAATTTGAAATAGCAAATTTAATCTTTGCAAAGGTGCTGAGTTTTGTGAAACTGTGCAATTGTTTAAATTTTTGCTGAGGGGTAAGAAAAAAAAAAAAAGTCAGCTTTTTACTAGGATGTGCAGTGGGAGACAGCATAAGAAGATTTCTGGTTATTATGCATTAAAAGTAGTGTTAGCTCCAGGTTTGTAAATCCTCTGAGCTAGTTACATTCCTATATTAGCATCTCTTTTGACCATTTAAAATGTGTTAGTATGAAAAAAATTTACATTTATTTGCTACTTTAACAAAAGAGGACTAAATTCTCTTAACTGTTGCATTTAAAATGAGGCATTCAAGTTCACAAACCCCTAAGGACAATTAAATTTATCATGAATTAATGGTATCACTCATGTATTGAATGTAATTACTACGTTTGAGGTGTTTGTATGTACTTTTTTTGTATCTGATGCTACTGTACACAAGTCCATTACAAGTCTGAGTTAAAGAGCCTGGTTCTCTAGTTCAAGCTATAAGGATTTAGACTTCTAGTACCTCCAATTTAATAAAAAAGCTAGTGTCCTGGTTTTGGCAGGAATAGAGTTAATTTTCTTCCTAGCAGCTGGTATAGCACTGTGTTTTGGATTTAGGATGAGAATAATGTTGATAACACACTGATCTTTTCAGTTGTTGCCAAGCAGTCCAGGACTTTTCAGCTTCTCATAGTGCCCTGCCAAAGAGAAGGCTGGGGGGCAACCAAGAAGCTGGGAGGGGACACAGCCAGGACAGCTGACCCAAACTGGCCAAAGGGATATTCCATACCATATGACATCATGTTCAGTATGCAGCTGGAGGGTGGGCCAGGAGGCAAAGTAGCTTGGGGTCTTGTGGAGCATTGACTTTGGGTGGTGAGAAATTGTGCTGTTCATCACTTGTTCTGTATATTTTATTATCATTAATCCTAACATCTTTGTCATATTAAACTTTCTATTTCAACCCCTGAGGTTGTTTTTTTTTTGTTTGCTTGTTTTCCATTTTCAGTTCTCTTCACCACCCCACTGGGGAGGGGAGTGAGGGAACAGCAGTGTGGTTGTTTTAGCTGCCTGCCAGGTTAAATCACGACAGCTAGTCAGCCATTATGGCAGCAAATATCTATTGAGCATCCAGGCTGTACAGACAGACTCCTGCATGCAGAAACAAGAATGAAAGCAGAAATATTTAAAACTTTGCCCTTTATGCTCTTAGATAATGACATGAGGGTAATCAACTTCATCCTTCATAAGCAGGCTGAATCCTGTTTCTGCACTTGGGAAGATATTAAAGAGCCTATATAGGTGAAGTTTTGATTAACATAATTGTTGCATTGGTGATGCAAAAAGGGTCTTCAAAAGAAAGATGTGCCATTTGTAAGAATATCTGACACAGGAAACAGATTTAGAATTACCAAACTGTATAGGGACCAGTAAACTTTTAATAAATTAAAAAAAATAATAAAAAAATTTGAATAAAACACACAGATCATAAAATCACAGAAAAACACTCGCTCCTGGAGGTACTCAGAGCAGGGCTAACTTTAAAGTCAGATCAGCTTTACATTCAGCTGAAGTAGAACTCAGAAGGTGATCTTCATTGAACAAATTGATGTTTGAAAATGTTTCTTGTAAGAATGACCTTTTCACCTACAGTTAGAAGAAGCCAATCCATTTTCATGATGATGTGATTTCTTGTCATTCTTTTGGCTCCACGCAGGAAACTCTGAGATTCATTGGAAAATTAACGTTCTCTGACAGCGTTTTAAGTGGTCAAAAGGAAACCAGCAAGTTCATGCATATTCTGTTCAGCTGGTAGTTCAGAGAATTTACAAATCCAATTATTTATGGAGTATTTTTTGTGGAAAAACCTTTTTAGGGTAAAGGTTCTTCACAATAGAAACTTACCCACTGGGAAATTACAAGCGATATTTCTATAAAAGTTAAGGCATCTAAATACAGGAATAATTGGTACTCAATGGATGATCAATATACCATACTGATACCGTAATAAGTAATATATACAGTCCCAAAGCTGAAGCTGTAAATTCCATTATATATTAGCAGATTTCAGAATTACTTCTACTATTTTATAATGATTCTTATTACTCTGCTACTAGCTATATTTATTAAAAGCACAAAACAGAGTAGCATAGAAAAATTTCAAAGCAGCCCAGTTTTCAATACATAAACAAATACTTTTTTACACACATACATACGCATATAGTAAATGAGGTTGTAAGGGCAACTTAATAATTTTTCCAAGCTAGCTGAAGGGCTATCCTAGTGTAGTAGCAGGTAAAATATCCAAACACTTTTACTATAAAATAATAATAAAAAAAGGCTTTCAAGCATTTGAATGTGCCAGAATACTTCAATAACAGTACCTTTGGAATGGTCTTTTAAAACCATTTAGCCCCTAATCTACCACATTTGGATCAAATCAGTTTTTCTCACTTGTCCCTCCCTGCCATAATGCTTACAATAGTCTTTCTTGGAAAAACTGATAGGGATCCACTATATTGTAATGCAGCAATTTCCATCCAGTTTCTGTTATTAATGTGGATTCAAAAATTCTATTAAAGCAGTTAGCACTTCATTTTGGGAAAAAAATCCAAACATATGCATTAAGTCAACTGAAAGATGTTAAACCAATTTGGTAGCAGTAATAACAGGGTATTTCTGCAATACTGCACACCCAAATAACAAGTAACTCGGTCTTGAAACAGCATTTCTAAGAAATGTCTGAATATATTTAGCTAAACTTTTTCATGCCTCAAGTTGTTTTGGATCTAACACCAAGCATATGCTTGGCATTTGCTGACCCAAACATGAGCTGTAAATCAAGAATTCTGCCCTGAAGTAACTGCATACTTTGAAGCTATATTCACTATTTTTTAAAAGATCGCCACAGAAAAATATTAGCCAGAAAATACACAAAGTGAATAAAAATATAGTGTAATTGTAGTTTTATAAAATCATTAGAATGAAAAGAATCTTCATCAAATGTGTGTGTTTAAGAGATTAAAACCTGCTTAGAGATGATCTGTTAATCAGAAGAAATCTTTTCTAAGGTTCAGATGTTTAAACTGAGAAGGGTATCACTGCATATGCAGGAGGGAACGTCAATGTGAACTGAGCTCAGTACCAGAGGAACACCTTTTGTCATCTAACCCCTCATATTTAACTATATTACAATAAATTGGACAAGCACAAGAAGATAATTTTATCACCTTGTTTCTGAGAGACAAAACTTCATTTGGATCTTATGCCCTGTCAGTGGTGACCAGTTATTAAATCACTAGGTATGACCATTTCCTCTCATTCTTTTTTTGATATCTCCTTTTGTCCTAACTATGCCCAAAAGCCTTGACTTACATGCAAATATTTAAAGCCCCCCCCCCCCCCCCCCCCCCCCGGCCCCAGTAAGGGCTACAAGGTCTGTTATCATCACACTAGCTCTGACTGTATACATTTTCTACTTACTGTATACATTTTCTACTTGTCCTTTGAGGAAGGAGAAATCTTTTTTGCCTTTCATGTGTGCAAAACATAGCAAAATCTAGTCTTGATTGGTGAATGGAGTAGGTACTGGTAAAGAGGTCTACACCTCTTTGAATTATAATTTCCTGTTATATGGCATTCACATTCCTCTTTTGTGTCCTCACAATGCAAGCCACCTTTTTGTTTGAACTGGTATCAAGTATTAACAATTCTCAGTGCAGAATGATTCCATTTTCTTTCATCAATGGACTTAAACAGGAGTAGAGTTGAGGTTTGAAGTAATAACTTTTGAAGTAATAACATTATACTCTTGCATTCAAGCCCTGGAGGCTTTTTAATTCTTTAATAAATCTTTCATTTTCTAATTTTTTAGCAATTTATCCCAGCCAATCCATTGGTAAATTTTTATCAAACAACTCTGTAAATGGAAAAACCCAACCCAAACTTGAAACTTTGATGGCACATATTAGTAATCCTGACCACTTTTTTTTTTTTTTTTTCAAATACCAGTTGTGCACCTGCCATTTTGAATGAAAAGATATCCTGTTTCTGATCAAATCAATTTAGAAACTGTCAACCTCAAATCCTTTGTGATATATGAGCTATAAAAAAACCATGATGCTTTCAAGTAATACTTCAGAATATGAATTACCATTCTAAAAATTGATAGTCATGATAGTCTTGATAGCAACTTTGAAAGTATGCTGCATATAGAAGCCAATGCAGGAAGGTTTTCCAAGCCTATGGACAGTAAATATGTTGAAGTCCAATAATGGGAATAGAACACTGTTTCACAGAGGTGATATGAAAAAAGCACAAAGATCCATAGAAAAATGTGCTAGGTACAGAGTCCTAACAGCATTTTATGTTTTTTTAAGTTGCTTTGAAGTAAAAGACAACCTAATAAATTTAATCTTCAGTATGCTTCAGTACTCAATTCACTTGAATGAACAGTAGGGGGTTATTTTAGTGATTCTGTCTTCTGCATAAACAAGGGAGAGGGCATTTTCCCAAACTTTGTGCAAAGTATTGAAGTGCATGACTGATTGAGCAAAGATCTTGTACAGCATAGTGTATATGCTCAGTTATGTACAATCTGCTTAGTTTAGAATTGTTAGTTTAGAAGAAGATGACATATAGTGAAGCTATCTATGACTCCTAAACAATATTAGAATATTGCTCTAATACTATTAGAAACACCTTTGTTTTCTAACCCAACATCCTCTTGAAAATAAAGCTATGCTTATTACCTTATCTCTAGAAAATTTCAGGACTGTGAACAAGTCTGGGAAATTCAGAGGCAAAATTAAAGAGTTTGGATGGATTTACCATCATGGCTGACCACTGACCTGTGCTGCAGTTGCTCCTACCTGCTTTAATGGAGAACAGAGTCTCATTGTGAAGGTAAGGTAATTCAGAACCAACAAAGTTCCAGCAGTCCCAAGAATGCTTTCAATGATTGTTTAATCATTGTCAAAATATAGATGGATCACCTATACATACATCACCAGTGCAGTAACAAACAACGTGATAAGTACAACAAACCAAGCATACTGAGTGTATCAAGGGTTTTGTAGGCATTATGACATGCATCTTTAGGTGACTTCTGTATTTTTATGGAGACTCCCTATGCATGGGAGGAAAAATACAAATACTCCAAAGAAAACTGAAATAGCAGGAAATGAAAGTTGGTATCACTGTCAGAACAATGGTGCAACCGGAAGCTTCAAGAGGTAGAATAGGGTAGGTTTTTGAATAGCCTTAAAAATGAAGTATGTAGTCTACTGTAATGCACTGGAAAACTGGGAGTCAGCATCTGACCTATACTGTCTTCTAGACAGTGCCAAAACTTGCAACAGGATAATTACATTTCTTTCTCATGAGGGCAAACAGTAGGAATCTTTACGAGTGTAATAAAAAAATGTTTTAGGAGAAGGATCAAACAAAGAGCTAGTAGTGAATCCCCAGTTCAGGAGGGTTCCTTGCAATTGTGAGTTGAGAGGTGTAAGATCTCCTTCAGGAAGAAAACAAAGGAATCACCAGTTATCAGGCTCTTTATCCCAGGCCCATCATTCATGTCTTCCACATAGGCTAGGGAAACTGAGAAGAACCCAGTGCTGGCAATTAGTTGGTGGTGGAGTAGCTGTTCCTTTTACAGAAATACCTGACTATAACGTCTATGAGTAGATTAATCATTTCAAGGATAATGCTGAAGATAAGAAACAAGACTTAAGGACTTAGTTACAAACAAGTCTAAAAGTAAGTAACCGGCTTTAAGCCAATGAATAGTAAAACTCTACATGTGAGTATGGATAACTGTCTTTCTTCATAAAGCCCCCTATAAAGTATTTGATTTGAGTGGATGTTTTTGTTCTTGACCTGTGTTATGATTTCTTTAATGGAGCAAGCTATAATTTTCTGCCTTGTATTTCTTTTTGGCATTTCCCTATTCTGCAAGAATTTAGAGCAATTTTGCAAGTATGCACTTTTTTTTTTTCTGCCAAAGAATCTGTATGCAGATTTACTTATTTATTTCCACTAAAAGTCTGACACCTCTTTTTCAAATTGGAGAAAAAAAAAATCCTGTTGGGAAACAGAGAAGGGTTTCAACATTCATAAGTGTTTGATGTTTATGCTGATAGCTTGACATTTCTGTGCTCTTCAATTAGCTAATGACCTTAATATATTTATACATGGAAGAGAAGGAAACAGAAGGTGATAAGCAGTGTGTGAATCTCAAAATCACAGCTTTACAAGTATGTCGCTTATTTTACCCATATAATACATTTTTAAGTAGAACTGGGAAGTGCCCAATTTCAAACAGGAAAAGAAAATACAGTAGTTAAGCATAACTTATACCACAAAGTCGAGGAGATCACTGCAGTGCAGTACTTACTTACCCTGAAGCCTTTGGGTAAAAAAAAATGAGGTTTTATTCTTTCTGACTTGGGCTTTATGTCAGTGTTCCTGAAGATTTTAACAGTGTGTTATGCCAGCAAAGTACTGCTAAGGTATTATTGAGGAATCAATGTATGATTCTCAAAAGCCTTCTACTTCTAACATAGGAAATAGTGTAGATATTTCTTTAAAAGTATTCCCAAAGAAAAACTGTAAATTTAAGCTAACAATATCCATACAAATATTTAAAAAAAAGTTGGTCATTTTGGAGCCATTTCTAATATGCAAGTCTTCCACCTTGGTTGTTAAGAAGCATATTCCCCATGTTTCTTTGGCCCAGGGATACAAACAAAAGTCCACTGAAGTAGATGAAAAGATTTCTATGAAATGAAGAAGAAAATTATATGATATAAAGAATTCTAAAATATTATTCACAGAAATAGACATATTTTTAAAAATGTCATCAGGATTAACAAGATCAACAAGTCTGCTCCAAAACAGACTTTGCCAGGCTATGATATCTGCTGGACACCTTTACTCTACACAAGTACAATAAAAGTGACTGTGGCTTTCTGAATTCTTCTCTCCACATGTTTAATTCCTACATACACTCAATTCCTATGAAGTTTTGCATTTATTTAAGCTTTCATGATACATTTAAGAAAGGAATTAGTCTTTCAAATATGTTCAGTGTAATACAAAAATAAAGTATGATACTTCATGTAGTATCATTCATTACAAATCAATGAAACAAAAATATGTAGCAGGGGGGAGAATATTGTTCAGAATGTTTGTACAATTTTTTGTTAGAAGGAATATAAAAGTAGGACTATTATAAAGTTTAGATTGCATCAAGGGTTAGATTTTACTATGGTCACATATTAGAAAAAGATCTGAAGCCAATAAGATAAAATCTAGAAGCAGACTATTATACTCTAAGAGGGTGGAGGAAAAAGGAAGGCATAGACAAATTGAGATTGTCCTAAGAAATTCAGCCAAGCAACAGCAGGAGTAAGCTTATTCTTCTCTTAGGGGTTCATAGGGGAGTATGCCAATCTCCCCTATTTGTATGTAAAAGTGCAGTCCATTTTTCAGCTTACATTAAGATTAATGGGGAGAGATGGCAAAGGGAATCACAGTATATTCTTGTACGCATCTTCTGAAGATTGTTGAGGATGTACCACTGTGTGTTTTGGCTGAGATATAGAGATAATTTTCTTTATAGTAGCTAGTATGGGGCAATGTTTTGGACTTGTGCTGAAAACATTGTTGCTAATATAGAGATGTTTTCGTTACTGCTGAGCAGTGCTTACACAGAGTCAAGGACCTTTCTGCTTCTCACACCACCCCACTGGTGAGTAGGCTGGGGGGGTGCACAGGAAGGTGGGATGCGACACAGCCGGGACAGCTGACCCCAACTGTCCAAAGGGATACTCCATACCATATGACATCATGCTCAACATATAAAGCTGGGGGAAGAAGAAGGAAGGGGGGGACATTTGGAGTGATGGTGTTTGTCTTCCCAAGTCACTGTTACTCACGGTGGAGCCCTGCTTTCCTGGGGATGGCTGAACACCTGCCTGCCCATGAGAAGTGGGGAATGAATTCCTTGTTTTGATTTGCTTGTGTGCATGGCTTTTGCTTTACCTATTAAATTGTCTTCATCTCAACCCATGAGTTTTCTCACTTTTACCCTTCTGATTCTCTCCCCCATCTCGCTGTGGGGTAGTGGCTGAGCAGCTGTGTGGTGCTTAGTTGCTGGCAGGGCTTAAACCACAGCAACCAGGGTCCAAACTTCCCAAAACATATGCACTTAATACTAAGGAGAACATTTACTGAAGCAGGACTAGTTACAGTCATGCATCAGTTGCTTTTCTGGTCACGCATTTAATAATATCAATTTGAAAATTCATCAAACAAGCGTGTCTTCTTGCCAGCCTAGGAAAAAACTCTTTCTTTTCCACTGCAAAAGCCAAAAATTGTCCTTTCTCTCGGCTCTTCCCAATGCACCCCTTGTCTCTTAGAACATGCAAATATTTCTTGCTCAAACAGTTTAATCTAACCCAAGGTCATTCTTGAGATTGCTAAAAACCTCGATGATTCTGTGAAAAATTGCAAGGTACCACTCCACGTTTCAAAGTCATACTTCTATTTTGCCATCCCAAGACTTGTTCTTATCTTTGGGTACATCTACTGGTACATAAAATCATTGAATGGTTGAGGTTGGAAGGTACCTCTGGAGATGGTCTAGTCCAACATACTGCTCAAAGGATTCATCTAGAGCACATTGCTCAGACCTTTGTCCCATCATATTTTGAGGACTTCCAAAGATGAGAATCCAATATGTCTCTTGGCAATCTGTTTCAAATGTGTTTCTTTCTGTTCCTGTTCCAAGGGTGTTTGATCACTCTCACAGTGAAAAGTTTTTTCTTACTTCTAAGTGGAATTTCCTGTATCTTGTCCTGTCACTGGGCATCGCTCTGCGACACTAAGTCAAGAGACACAAAGTTTTTTAAGCATGCTATCAGATATTTTCTCACTTTCACCTTTACCACTGGCTTTTCCATTGTCACAGAAGCATTTAATAAATATCTTTATTGTCTTCACATCAGGCTTTTGAAACCTAAGATACCTGGACTTCCAGGAATGAAACAGATTTTTGGATACAAATCTGTTCTTATACTGCAGCTATGGCTGACTTCTGCTCATAACATTTATATTTCTCTGCCATTTCCCAAAGCCCATGCTATTTGTTAACAACCAATCCATCACCCATAATCTGTTGTGCACAAGATTAATATAATGCTTTAACTATAAAACACTGGACATTTGCTTAACTCAATTTTCTCATTCATTGTGGATTTTAGTACCAATCAAGATGTTATTCAAATGGAATCTATGCTTACTTTTTTTCTTCATCCTAGTACTATTTTACTGAAAGCGTCCTGCTGTTGCCTACAATATTTCAATATTTCAGAGACAAAAAAAAAAAAAATCAGCAGCCAGCAATTTCACATAGAATTACTGCACAGTCTCTTGAAGTTTTCACCACTGAAGCTCTTGTATGTAGGTAATCAGAAACCTGCTTATTACCAAAGAAAATTAACAACTCAGAAAATGTAAAAATTAAAAATTATGCTATTTTCTGTTAAAAATCTATCAGACACTGCCTTTTAGCATTAACAGAGAATTTAATTCAGAGACACTATCTATTATGTGTGCTCCATCCTGTTGCAGTACAATGCATTGAAATATCATGTATTTTTACTTCTTTAATATCTCTCTATACACAAGGATGTCTGTACACACCATTACTATTGTGGAAACACTCATATATCCAACAATAAATACAAAAAAATCACTCACTGGTTACAAGTAAAGCACAACATTAATTTGAAAACATTTGTGCCATGTACATTCAAATAGATTTTGTTCATAGTTCGTATTGCTTGACAGAAAAGACTCACACCTTAACTAACACTTTTAAGTGTTCCTACAATGATACAAAAAATACATAAACCCCAACAGAATACTCTACCAAATGTCTTATCTCTCTCTGCCTCATTTGGTAAGAAGGTTAACATTATTAACTCCGAAAATTTGCATAAGCATGTACAAATGGAACATGTGGAGGTCATTCTGTCTGTAGAAGATTCTATCACCCTGCTCCTGTCCCTCATCAGTATACAAGTTGAACAGGCCACGACTGGGGATCTCTGAAGGATGCTAATAATGGCTGAGCAGTCTTGTGGATTTCACCTCCAATTTTGTCATCACTGTCCTAAGATTACATCCAAGGACTGGACAGTGAGGACTCTCTGACAATTTGCTGTTCCAGAACTCTATTACAAGATAACATTGAGACAGCTGACTCTATCCTGTCCATCAAGTCTTCAGAGTAGGGTTTTCTTTGGTTTTGATAGCCTCTCTGATCTACAAGGAGTGTTACAAAATGTATATTTGTATAGGTATACATACACAGAGTCAATAGGCAAAATACCATTACATAGTGCTGAAATTTATGTAGACACATCCTATTTTTGCTGAACCAATGAAGTTTATTATGTATATTATAAACAGCTTCATTTGTCCAGCTTTATTCTACTTGCTCTATACACAGGATGCGTTTAATAAGTGCTGAGCAATACTGTTGAGTTGAGTTTGTGCTATTGAATATTGTTCACCATATGCTTACTTGTGTACTGACTTGTAAATAAGGGGTCAGGGAAACACTGTAAATTGTTTCAATGGATGAGTCGCAAATCTATTTGGATCAGTTAGTGTAAGAGCAAGTGTACAGAGGACATCTTTGGAAATGTATTTCACCAGCTAACTGGTAGAGGAGTGGCATATAGTTTTAAAGGGATGAAAATTAACCTTACCTTCTTTTTGTGTCCAAGATAGCTCTGATAAGTTGGGACTCTCTCATACAGAGAAATTTAGTTTCCAACATCATAGATCTAAAAGGCTATCTCAAAAACAAGTATGAACTTTTTGCAATTGGTTCATATACACCGCTGTCTCATCTTACCAGCTGCTAATGATCTTCAAACCCTGTTGGTTGAATGGCTTTTTTAGGCTGCTGAACATTCTGCAGGATAAGGCTTATTGTTTTTTGACAATGAGCAATACTCAGACACGTTTATTGTCCCATCATACTCTTTTATGTGTTAAAGGCCATCTGTCCATCCTTTTCATATTCCTGCTTCTTGAGCTTTGTCTGAATATGAGACAGGGCAAACATAGTTCTGCCTTTTAACAATAGCTGTGTGCAAGATGATCACTAAAATGTTTTAAACCTTTTAGGCATTAATATTAAGTGGATTTACATTGAATAGGTTTGTCTAATGGATCAGCTTATTGTATTCACTAACAAAGTCATCTGCATGAAGAAAATGCTATTAGCTGTACAGCATTCTAACTCTTCTCTGAAGAGGAGCTCTTCTTAGCAGTCTTTTATTCTCTTGATGTTGATTATAAATCATGAGTATTCTGACCTCTGAAGCACATTAGCACTAAGAACTTTCTAATGGTTAGCTCATAATTATGCTGCTTCTTTTTTTTCCTTTTATTCTTAGTTAAAAGTTAATGTTATTTCAGGTCTTCTAATTCCCCAGGTAATCTATAAAGACTTTCACAGCGGAAAATTAATTTAGGAAAAAATGAAAGGAAAATACGTATTTCTAGTGCGTGTTTTTCTCCTTCTAAACATTCTCGTCTCCATTAAGTCTCTTTCAATGTGTATTATCAAACTGATTTTATAATATCTTATTTATCTCTAAGTTTCACTGACTTGAAAAAAGTAAAAATAGAAGATATTACAATAGCTTGATATCACCTGGTTTGTACTGTCTGATATCTAGAAGCTAGTAAGCTGCGGGTGAGATCAAGTTCATCTATTGGCAGGCCTGTCTCAAAGCCCATAAAGTCAATGAAAGTTTTGTCCCCAGCGCAGGTGATGTCAGGTTTTCAATAGGCTGTAGTTTTCAAGAGTTTGGGATGATCCCATACCCACTCACAATGGCTTGTAATTTAGTCCGTGTTCCACATCCAATACAGTCATGACCCTGTATTCAATCAGGCTGCCACTTTAATTTTGCTTTCATTCAATGTTATATCTTTCTCTGAAGTATCAACCACTGTCCCTATGCTCAGGAAGAGCAATATTTTATATATATAATTAATTATATACATATGATATTATATATTCTATATTATATTATCATATCATTATATTATTATATATCATATATTATACATTATAAAATATACATTCTATATACACACACATATATAATATTTGCACACATATATGTGTGTGCATATATATATATATATATAAAAAAAATATTCCAGGTTACCTTGAGTACAGATATTATCAAAACTGAAAAAGTATTGAATGTAGAGAAGTGGACATGCTTCAGATGGAATAATTAAAGTGTCTTTACCAGAACACTAATCAGCTCAGCAGACCTGCCTCTTTAACCCATGAAGCTGCTGGTAAATTACTTTGAAAATTAAACCAGAACCACTGCTTATTCAGAACTATTTTTGCACCGTGAACCGGGCTGGTGAAAGGATCTGGATTAAAGAGAAAAAAAAAGCTTAAGTTCAGTATGTGTTACAAGCTTGAGGAACACAGTGATGGTTTCAGGGATGCTGCTCAGCGTAAGGGCAGAACAGGCATTTTTCTGTCCACAGTCTGCTAGACGGAGTTGATATGAACATCCTGACATCCTGCCTCTCTTCCTGTGTCTTAAATTATGCACAAATTATTTAAAGCCAGATCCTAAAAAATGACCTAAACATATAATGAAAATTCATAACCCCGAATCAGGGGCCGAGGTACCTCCATCAGATTTGATTCCCATTTTGAGAGATCTTCATTTTCAGCCAACCTATGAAGCTGAAAGCCAACAGAAGTCTTCATGCACAGAAAATGACTGCATAAAGCAGCCAGCAACTATTTGATGTAAAATGCAGAAATAATCTGCAGGAGTATATTGCATATAAAATATGCAGGTTCCAGTTCCATACTTTCTTTCACCATACACACAGCTTTCTAAAGAGATCTTGATAGGTTTCTTAAAGAGTTAAACAGCTTCAGTGGTGGTTACAAGAAATCCTTTACTCCATCCCAAATCACTTCATAGTATTGTAGCTCCAGCCAGGAAATTTGGAGATAGGTGTTTCAGTCTTTATAGGTAAAGTAAGATATTGATTAATATCTTGGGTGAGATATTTTCCATATGTTGGCTACGTATACTAAACTAATCCATGCAAGAATGGATGTATCAGTGCATGTATCAGTGTTACATTCCATTTTCTTAGTGCATCTAGTCACAAAAAGTTCCTGACCTCCAATTCAGATCTTATGCATATATATATATAGAGAGAGACAGATAGACAGACAGACAGACAGATGGTGGCTAGGAATGTGCTACAATGAAATATTAATATTGGTGAAAGATATACACTTTTCTTATTTCTGCCCCCCCCCAAAAAAAATTCAAGAAAATTTGTGAGCTAGGAAATCCATCTCCCATTCAGGTTTACAACCAGCCCTTAAAAAGACTGTTAAAATCCTTGTCTTCTCTTCAAGATCTATCTTTACTGGGAGGAACCCAGATCCTTCTGAAGTATTTTAATGAAAACTTCAGAGAGAAAATAGCACTAGACAAAATAGCCCAAACTTGCTGCTGATTGCATGTACTCCCAGAACAGAGGAAAATTGGTAGAGATTCCACACCTAACACAAGTCAAGTCGAGATATTCAACAAAAAAATCTCTCATACTGAACTGAGTCACTTTACCTCAAGAAGTGACTTGATCTTCTCTGCAATGTAAGCAGGAATCAATCCCTATTTGAGACTAAGAACTCTTTTCCCATTAAACTTTCATCGAACAAGACTGATACTGTCAAAAAGTTTCACTTTTGACAGATTGGCTTTTACTGACCCTCTGACCTTCTCTATTAATGCCCCCCCCCCCCCCAAAAAAAAAAAAAAAAGCCAGCATATTCTCCATCAGCTCTGTTGACTAATTTCCAAGTAGCTTCACATGAACTCTTACGGTAATGAACAGTAATTAACACATTCTTTTAACTCATCTTAGAATTTAATGTTGAACTCAGGCAAGCAGCAAGGACTATTAACTTTTATGAGTGTATAATGACAGAACAAAACCTCCAAATGTAAGTGACCTCCAAGATTTGTTTTGATTCTCAGACATTAAGAAATAAATAACTGGTTCATTGTATCACATGGGGAATTTATTTGGGCAAATAAATCAGGCTATGTTAATTAAAAGTAACATCCCAATTTCTATAAAATTTGGCCTCAACTATATTCCAATTTATTTACTATTAAACTAGTAACAAAATTTTAAAATTCTGACTTCCTGACAGGAAAATATCCCATGTATACAGAAAGATTCCACTTCTGCTTCTCCCTTAACCTTTTCTTAGACTAATATTTTCTAACTTAAAAATACACTACATGTGATTTAATTGTTCTAACGTTAAAAAGAAATAGGTTATTTTAGGATAGATAAACTATCCAAACTTTTGCCTTCTAACAATCAAGACACCAGAACAGCCATTGTAAATTCCTACTTAAGTCAAAATAGAGAAGGATCACTCTAAATGTTATTTCATCTTAAAATAGGGATAAAATTACTTTTACTTTCTGTTGAGGCTTAGTTTTGTGCTGTTGTAGCTCCCTGAATCAGTGTGGTGGGTTGACCTTGGCTGGATACCAGGTGCCCACTAAGCTGCTCTGTCCCTCCCCATCCTCATCTAGATAGAGGGCGAAAAATATGATGAAAGGCTTGTGGGTCAAGATAAGGACAGGGAGATCACTCAGCAGTTATCATCATGGGCAAAAAACAGAATTGACTTGAGGAAATTAATTTAATTTATTACCAGTCAAATCAGCATAGGGTAATGAGAAATAAATCTTAAACACCTTCCCCCCACCCCTCCCTTCTTCCGGGGCTCAACTTCACTCCCAATTTCTCCACCTCCTCCCCTCCAGCAGCACAGGGGGACAGGGAATGGGGGTTGTGGTCAGTTCATCACACGTTGTCTCTGCTGCTCCTTCCTCCTCAGGGGGATGACTCCTCACACTCTTCCCCTGCTCCAGCGTGGGTCTCTTCCATGGGGTACAGTCCTTCAGGAACCTGTAAAGCAGTTTTTTCCCCTTCTTAAATACATTATCCCAGAGGCGCTACCACCATCGCTGATGGGCCCAGCCTTGGCCAGTGGTGGGTCCATCTTGGAGCCAGCTGGCATTGGCTCTGTCAGACATGGGGGAAGCTTCTAGCAGCTTCTCACAGAAGCTTCCCCCGTAACACCGCCACTACCAAAACCTTGCCACACAAACCAACACAATCAGCTTATCACACTGTCAGACAAGTGTGAGAGACAGGAGAGTGGAGGCAGTGGAAGTACCAGCCTGACAGAAGTGGAGAGTGAAAAATGATGCTCTCTGGAGTGGTAACTCATTATTAAATTATCATAGGCATAACGCAAAATGTGAATTTTAAGATACATGGGATAAGTAATATGCTGGAGGCATTTACCTGTCTCATTTGGCTGTGAGAAAGGGGACAGATAGTTTTGGCTGAGTATCTGACTTTTAGAAGCCTAAAGTTGCAGTCAGATGAGAGAAATCCTGCCCAGGTTTACTGGACTGTATCTTGTCAGAAGCACTGATCAGAATCCTTAGCTTATTGTATACATATTAAAAATTCCACATTTCTACCTTTGTTTCAAATAATCTTTTTTTAATTGAAATTGAATAATTTAAACTACAGGTTTTAGACTATCTGGAACCACAGCACAAAACTCTGCAGTATTTTACGAATTTGGTTTTTTTTCACTAGGGCTTCTAGTCATTGAGACATCTTGAAAACATCAAGTCATTGAGACATCTAGAGCTTTCTAGGCCTTTTACATTTCTACTGGTAATTTCTGCTTGAGAGCTTATAGAATCATAGAATCATAGAATGGTTTGGGTTGGAAGGGACCTGAAAGATCATCCAGTTCCAAGCCCCCTGCTGCGGGCAGGGATACCCTCCACTAGACCACGTTGCCCAAAGCCTCATCCAACCTGGTCTTAAACACTTCCAGGGATGGGGCCTCCACAACCTCTCTGGGCAACCTGTTCCAGTACCTCACCACAGTAAAGAATTTCTTTCTAACATCTAATCTAAATCGACCCTCCTTCAGCTTAAACCCATTACCCCTTGTCCTGTCACTACACCCCCTGATAAACAGTCCCTCACCAGCTTTCCTGTAGGTCCCCTTCAGGTACTGGAAAGCTGCAATTAGATCTCCTGGGAGCTTTCTCTTCTCCAGGCTGAACAATCCCAACTCTCTCAGCCTGTCCTCATAGGAGAGGTGCTCCAGCCCTCCGATCAGCTTCATGGCCCTCCTCTGGACTTGCTCCAACAGCTCAATGTCTCTCCTGTACTGGGGCCCCCAGAGCTGGATGCAGTACTCCAGGTGGGGTCTCAGAAGAGCGGAGTAGAGGGGCAGGATCACCTCCCTCGACCTGCTGGTCACGCCTCTTTTGATGCAGCCCAGGACACGGTTGGCTTTCTGGGCTTTAAGTGCACACTGCCAGCTCATGTTGAGCTTCTCATCAATCAATACCCCCAAGTCCTTCTCCTCAGGGCTGCTTTCAATCCATTCCTCACCCAGCCAATAGTCATGCTTGGGATTGCGCTGACCCACGTGCAGGACCTTGCACTTGGCCTTGTTGAACTTCATGCAGTTCACACGGGCCCACCTCTCCAGCCTGTCAAGGTCCCTCTGGATGGCATCCCTTCCCTCCAACGTGTCAACCACATCACGCAGCTTGGTGTCATTGGCAAACTTGCTGAGGGTGCACTCGATCCCACTGTCCATGTCGCCGACAAAGATGTTAAACAGTGCCAGTGCCAGTACCAACCCCTGAGGAACGGCACTCGTCACCGTTCTCCACTTGGACATTGAGCTGTTGACCACAACTCTTTGAGTGCGACCATCCAGCCAATTCCTTATCCACCGAATGGTCCATCCATCGAATCCATGTCTCTCCAATTTAGAGACAAGGATGTCATGTGGAACAGTGTCAAATGCCTTGCACAAGTCCAGGTAGGGAACTTCCCTATTGCAGTAGGGAAGCCCCTGCCTCTTTGTTTTCTGACTCGCCCCACCATTTCAGACCCTATGTGGGGGGTTGACCATGGCTGGATGCCAGGTGCCCAGCAAAGTTGCTGTGTCACTCCCCTCCTCAGCTAGACAGGAGAGAGAAAATATAACAAAAGGCTTGTGGATCCAGGTAAGGACAGGGAGATCACTCACCAATTACCGTCACGGGCAAAACAGACTCAAGTCAGGAAAATTAATTTATTACCTATCAAATCAGATTGGTAATGCACCTGGAGCACCTCCTCCCTCTCCTTCACAGTCATGGTTTAACACCATCTGGCAGCTCGCTCCCTCCTCTGGTGGGATGGGGGAAAGAATCAGAAGGGTAAAAGTGAGAAAACTCATGGGTCGAGATAAAGACAATTTAATAGGTAAAGCAAAAGCCACACACACAACCAAATCTAAACAAGGAATTCATTCCCCCCTTCCCATCAGCAGGCAGGTGTTCAGCCATCTCCAGGAAAGCAGGGCTTCACCATGAGTAACAGTGACTTGGGAAGACAAATGCCATCACTCCAAACATCCCCCTTTTTTTTCCCCCCAACTTTTTTTATTGCTGAGCATGACATCATACGGTATGGAGTATCCCTCTGGTCAGTTGGGGTCAGCTGTCCCGGCTGTGTCACCTCCCAAGCCCTTGTGCACCCCCAGCCTACTTGCTGGCAGGGTTGGGTGAAGAGCAGAAAAGGCCTTGACTTTGTGTAAGCACTGCTTAGCAGTAACGAAAACATCCCTGTGTTATCAACACTGTTTTCAGTAGAAGTCCAAAACACAGCCCCATACTAACTACTCTGAGGAAAATTAACTCTATCCCAGCCAAAACCAGCACATTCACTGACCTTGGTGTCTGAAGAGTTGTTTCACAGTCTCACTCCTGTTTCTGGCCACAACTGCTCTTGGCGGGCTTTTTTTCCCTTAAATATGTTATCACAGAGGCGCTACCACTGTCGCTTATTGTCTTGGCATTGGCCTGCAGCAGACCTGGTTTGAAGCCAACTGGCATTGGCTCTATTAGACATAGGGGAAGCTTCTAGCAGCCTCTCACAGAAGCCACCTATGTAGCCCCCCTGCTACCAAAACCTTGCCACGCAAACCCAATACAATCTCTGAAACAACAGCTGACTTGATTGAAATGCTTTTTTTGTGCATTGTTGATTTTTTAGTATAAATCCTTCACTTCTATGGATTCTTCCCACACAGCAACACACATTATTTGCTAGATGGGCTAAAAAAATCTTTGTCCAGCAATTGTTACTGGGTTTGCTTCAGTTCAGGTAAAACTTCTGGAACTTAGGGGGATATTTGCGTGAGTGAGAATCATAGAATCATAGAATGGTTTGTGTTGAAAGGGACCTTAAAGATCATCTAGTTCCAACAATAATATTCTTGTCTTACTGCTAGGCACTGGCATGCCTATGGAGTATCAAAGCAATCTCATACAAAATCCACATGAATCTTATATCTTCCTTAATGTATTCCAGTATAGTTCTGAGTAATCAAAATCTCCTACTCGGATTTACCAGGGCTTCTCCTATGTTTTATGTTTTAACTGCTCACCCATTGCACAGTGTAGCTATTTTTTTCTTGTACAAATCTATGAATGTTAAAGTAATTAGTTTATTTTTTGTAACATTTCCAAGTGCAGTCAGTTACAATCACGTAATATCAGTTTCTCTAGAGTCCACTTTTTCTGTGAAAAACCTTTTGCAGAGAACACATCTTCCATTGCCAACCCACATGCAAATTTACTTGGCTATAATTACTCCAACATTATAAAATGGCTAATAAAAAGAAATGACTGAAAGAAACATAATTATACTTAACAAACTAACTTGAAGATTTAGTTTGCTCATTAATGAATACATTGAAATTTACTTATACTACATCTTCTTAGGGTTTTCTGGAAAATATCAAGTATTATCTTCTGAAATTATGTGAGAAATGGTGTTTGTTTCCTGTACACAAATGTAATTTGGCCCCTAAACCATTTCATGGTGTTTGACCTCAGATGACTGCCCTGAACGTTGATTTTTCCCATTAACTCTTTTACTGCAAATGGAAATATCGTTCCCTTCCTGTCAGGCTGTTAGTACCAAGGGCTGTATTCTGGCTAGGGCTGCATGTAGACAGCTACTGCTAAGGGGAAATTTGCAAGTCTAATTTTGTTTTGTCATCACTCAAATCACTGAAAAACATCTATTGCATACACATGTGAGCTGAACAACATTTGAATCTAGGGTCTAAATTTAATGAATTGCATACAGCTTCTTTTTAGGTCACTTTTTGGCAGGAAATTCACAAAAAGAAGAATGAACTGAACTTTAGATGGTGTTGCAAAACCTCACTCTTCACTAGGTTTTGTCAATGGTATGATTTATGACACAATTCTACAGTACCAAGATCAATAGTGATAATCCTGTACTTTTATATGGCTTTTTGTTTGTTTATTTGGCACAGTTAAAAAAACAAAAAAAAGCTTATAAAAGACCTGAAATGCACAGCCCCTCAGTGATCTTTAAGGAGCTGCCTTCTATCTACTAGAATTATTATTGCCATTTGGCATGATGAGCAAACAATGATACTGGTCTACTGGGCCATACTCTTCCATTCCTCTGTGCAAGCTGAGAACAGAGCACATGCCTTGGAGCAGGGCTCTGCCTCCCTGCTGCCTTGGCCACATATTGGCATTCAGTGTCAGCATTCATACACAGAGCTCTTTGAGAGACTTGTCACCTCTTTTAGGCCCTAGGTCTCTGTAGATGCAAGGATTCATTCACATAGTAAGACTGGAACTGTGCAACTGTACAGGACATGTTTTTTGAGTTTTCAGATTCCAAATCTCCAGAGGCAGATGGATACTTGACAGTGGTTAATCATGGCCTAAAAATCTTTCATAATTTCCTTCCTACTGGTAGGACCTGGGATGTTGGTGATTCCTTTGAGCCTTCCTGCCCAGCTGTGGCACCTTATAGCTGTGTGTTTTAGACATTCAGTTTTTAGTTTCTTCCAAGATGCTGAAAATGCTTATTGCCTGGCAGTATGCAAGGACATGTAGATATTGATCCTGCTAGATTATTGTTTGCTTTCAGGGATTGCAAAGGACTGGACTTTGCAATCCAAGTGGCTGCTTCCTTTTGTCCATTCCTAATGAAGTAGATAGAATAGGAGGGAGAGTTGAATGTGTAATTATGGATGTAAATTCGAAATACGTGCAAATTCTGAAATATGTGCAAATATGTGCAAAGAATTGCCCCTTCTTTGTCATTATTACAAATCATTAGATGCCAATGTCTTAGCAGTAACAATGGTTCACAAATAAGAGACTGAGGCTCTTGGAAATCCTAAAGGTGTCTATCATATTTTCATCCATGACCCTGATACAGTAGTAAAATGTTAATAGTGTTAGGAAAAATTGAATCCTTGCCTTATTACATATGGACTCATTTGAAAGCTCATTATTTATTTGGCAAGTACTTAGCATAACAAATTAATCTGAAGTGACACATGAGAATAAAGTAGGTAACTCAAGAAGAAAGATGAAATCAAGATTAAAGAGGTAAGATCAAGCCTATTTATATCGAACACCAGTAAAATATTTTGATAAATGGAAGACTTTCAAATGGCTGTAGAAAACTAAAGAAAAGAGAGAAGACCACAGATAAAGATGGAGTTAATTGCAATTTGAGAGTTTATTCATGGGAGAAAGTTACAAAGTTCAGGGAGTCTAGAGAATACTTTTGCATATGGCTATTTGTTTAGAAAAGCTACCTGGAAACTTTTCTTTAACTGGGCAGATGTCCTAGTTAGAGCATTACAGTAACTTTTTCCTGTATTGTGATAATCTTCACTGAAGCATTGTAAAGGAGCCAGAACTTCATCTTTGATTCTTCACCATGTGTTCTCTCAAGAGTTTCATAGAAAAACAGGTGAAGTGAGCATAGGTGTCTCAGGATAGATGGCTACATGAAGTGACAGACAGGTATGCATGTCCTCAGGGAAGGGAGGAGAGAGAAGATGAAACAGATTTGAGTGCTTCAATTTAACTATTAACATGAGCAAATTTGAGCCGGTGGTGGTTGCAGCTGCATAGCTGCATAGCTGGTGGATGGGGCAGCTTCTTGAAATAGGTTTCAGAGTATTTACTGCATAAGCAAATTTTATTGCTTGGTTTTTTTTTTCATTGCTTGTTCACTTTATTTGGGTCACAATTCAACAAAGCATTTAAGCATTTCAAACAGGTGAATGCTTCTGTTGAATTAAAAGTTAAGCATGTACTTAAGAACTTTACTAGCTCAAGGCCTTAATTATAGAAGTCATAAATAGGGCACTGCAGCCATTTGCGTGAATCAGCAAGATTTACCCCTTTGAATCCCTTGAACATTGGGGCACAGTTTTCATACAAGGCCTCTGCCTTTATTGTGAGATATAGTTTGTTTCAGGGAAGTGCAAAATGACAGCCTACTGCTATGTAAGCCACGCAGTATAGATCCATATGGAAATGAAGCAGATAAACTGGACCTGCTTCTAAAAGTGTAAGACTAAACAGATATATAAATGGATATTAATTTAGGAGGATGATGAACCTTTTAATTACTGTTAGGATTTTTGGATATTAGAAAATGTTCTATTTTTAGATAAAACATCAGAGTTTGAGAGGAAAAATAAGGAAACTGTTGTAATTTAAAATAAATTAAATTGAATGCGAGACCATATAAACACTGAATAAAAACTTGAAGGAGCCATTTTAATGACCTCAGCTCAAGCAATGTTTTCTGATCAGTACTAACTGGTTGTAGTAGACATGCAGCATTGCATTAATAAAGAAAATTAGCAAAAGGCACGACTTTATATGAAGACTCAAAACAAACCCTCTCATCACAACAGGTTTATAAAGCCAGTTTCCTGTAAAATGAAATTAATAATTTGCTACAGATGTTTTATTTTTAAATAAAAATATTCAGCCACAAATAATTTTGGAAGGAATATTTTATTCTTTAGGAAGAAAGTAAGAAAATATGACATGTAATAGTTGCATAGCTTCAAATAGATTTTGGGTTCACAGTAGTTGAAATGTTAAACTGGTGATGCTGGCATTCTAAAATTCAGAATTTCAGACTGATGTTTCAAAGTTTAAGCTGGCCACTGTCAGAATCAAAATGATACATAAGCATTTCCTTGTCCCCGCCAGAATGCAAAATTATGCAACTGCTTGTGCTGGTTTTGGCTGAGATATAGAGATAATTTTCTTTATAGTAGCTAGTATGGGGCAATGTTTTGGACTTGTGCTGAAAACATTGTTGCTAATATAGAGATGTTTTCGTTACTGCTGAGCAGTGCTTACACAGAGTCAAGGACCTTTCTGCTTCTCACACCACCCCACTGGTGAGTAGGCTGGGGGGGTGCACAGGAAGGTGGGATGCGACACAGCCGGGACAGCTGACCCCAACTGTCCAAAGGGATACTCCATACCATATGACATCATGCTCAACATATAAAGCTGGGGGAAGAAGAAGGAAGGGGGGGACATTTGGAGTGATGGTGTTTGTCTTCCCAAGTCACTGTTACTCACGGTGGAGCCCTGCTTTCCTGGGGATGGCTGAACACCTGCCTGCCCATGAGAAGTGGGGAATGAATTCCTTGTTTTGATTTGCTTGTGTGCATGGCTTTTGCTTTACCTATTAAATTGTCTTCATCTCAACCCATGAGTTTTCTCACTTTTACCCTTCTGATTCTCTCCCCCATCTCGCTGTGGGGTAGTGGCTGAGCAGCTGTGTGGTGCTTAGTTGCTGGCAGGGCTTAAACCACAGCAACCAGGGTCCAAACTTCCCAAAACATATGCACTTAATACTAAGGAGAACATTTACTGAAGCAGGACTAGTTACAGTCATGCATCAGTTGCTTTTCTGGTCACGCATTTAATAATATCAATTTGAAAATTCATCAAACAAGCGTGTCTTCTTGCCAGCCTAGGAAAAAACTCTTTCTTTTCTACTTTTCTTTTCTCAACCTACAAGTTTTCTCACTTTTACTCTTCCATCTCTCTGTTCCATCCTGCCGGGGGGGGGGGGGGGGGAGTGAGCGAGTGGCTGCATGGTGCTTAGCTGCCAGCTAGGGTTAAACCACAATGCTGCATAAGAGCCCTGCATAGTGGAAAAAACAGATTTTCTGCTGTAGTGTGGTATTCTGAAGTATTTCCAGTATGTGTGGTATTAGGCAAATCTAACTTCTTAAAAGTAAAATTCGTACAAAATGTCCATTTTCCAAAATTTCCAATGATTCAGAAGTTAACCAGGAAAAACCCACAAAACTATGGGTCAGATAAAATTTATGATAAATTGGGACAATGAATCTTGAATAATCAGTGGAACAGTTGGTTTGCAGCAGCCAGAGACCTGTGCCTTTCATGGAGTTTCAGTGTAGTGAAACCAGCCTGGGACAAAATCGGTGGGAGATTCTGGGCAAAGTGACAAAGGAATGAGCGTGGCATTCCTACCACCCAGGTCAGTGTGAGATGGGGGCTTTGGAGACCATTTTGCTTAGTTCCTCCATAATTCGGATGTGTGTAGAAGAGCTTCCTTTGCATGCAAAGAAGCCTCTATGAAAGCTGTGTCTGTGTTACATCAGAGCATTTACAGGAATAAATGGGAAATCTATAGTTTGTGACAGCAGTGAATAAGATATAGCTGTTAAGTGACAAATAATTCTTTCACATCAAAGTTCATCCCAGTAGCTTTTTGGTGAGCTAGGATAGGAAGCATTAGAATCAGGGACATTCAAATTCTCCTTCTAAGAAGTGACACTGTACTCAAGTGTCTTTCTTGACTGATCAATGTGAAATGTTTTCTCCTTACCCATATACATACACATATATTCAAGTTTTATTAAAATATTTTTTTCTATACATGCCACAAACTTTGTCAAAATGCTTACTGTCACTTTAAATTGAGAGCTCAAATTTTTATAGCAAAGTGGTACTTTGTTTTGGTGACTTAAAATATGTGTTAACATATCTAATATGCTAATTAATATTGTAGAGCATATACATTAATTAATATTTCAGGGTTTTCTATACAATTTTATACCCATTTGAGGAAAAAAATAGATTTTTCAGCGATTTAGATTTTAGAAAAGTAAGATTTTGAAAAGACAACAGAAACTTTATCATTGGCAACCTATGGTATGTAAAAGAAATAACAAAATCATTTTCCTTTCTGTTAGTAACCTTTCCTTCTCCCTGAGTTGTTTATTGAATTCTGTCAAGTGATAGACACACAGAGAATGCCTCCTCAAGTATATCCAGCCCAAGCAAGCAGAGAATGTGTTCCTTTTCGCAATTTCCAGGTACCATAATATATGCATATATATTCTTATGAAAACAGTTCATTTAGGGAGGGAGGAGAGAGTGAAGAGAAGCATGTATCATAAAGAACTTTGCTTTATTTCCAGTGAATTGAGCTTTGCTTGTGGGTTCACAGTAGTTCAGTGGAAAAAAAAGAAGTCTGTCATATTGGTCATAATATAAGAAGACCTGAGGTTTTGGAATATTTTTTTTTTTTTTTTTTAGCTTGCCTAGGAAAGATAAGATGGCAGAACTGAGGCATAAAGACACTTCCATTGGAGAACACTGCATTGAATTTAATGCCTTAAAATAAAAATCCAGTTGACATAAACCATGCTGTACTGAATCTTAGGTAAATGTGAATTAGTATATTAGTCAACTTAACGTTTGTCTACTTTTCATGTGCATCAGAAACATGAGTGTACCCATTCTTCTTTATTTGCCAGTATATGACTAAATCCATATGAGGAGTATCTTTGATGGAACAAAGTTAATGTATCGGTTATTGGCCAGTGGGAAGCAGGAAGAAATCTAATTAACATCCTGATCCTATTCCAGACTAATGTGGGGCTGGAGTAAATGCATATATTCTACTACAGGTTTTAAAATATGTTTTGTTTAGTCTGCAATTCCTTTTCTTTATGTCAGAGGCAGATAATAAACTACCTCAGTTGGAGAGCTGTGAATCCAGTTTTCTGACCTTATGTTTTTCAAGACACCAACATCCATCACCACTTCCAACTGTAAAAGGAAATGGACATGCTCAGTAGCCAGCGTGGTTTTCTGCTACTTGCTATGGCTTACATTATGCAAGCTGAAAAGTTAATCATGCGCTCTGCTTGTTGCATGCAATCACTATATATCATAGTATGGGGATATTCGAAGCTACTGGAGTTGGAAGAATCTCTGCTTCATCATATTTCTATAAGTACTGTTTTCATAAGTTATATGGCTGATGCTATACTTACTGGAGAAATTAAATGCTATAAAACTACATTCAGTAGTGCCTTAGGGTGACATTAGAGAAACAATTGTACTAGCCAGTTTTGAAATCCATAGCCATAATAATCTACACTTGTATTTTAATACTTGTAATATTTTACGAGTGTCAAATGCAGCACCATTACAAAGTACATGTGCTCTGCATTTTAGTTAATCAGGAATAACTTAAACTTTCCTTTAACATAAAAAAACATATGAAAGGTGTAGATGGAAAACCCTACAAAATGAAGCCATTACATCTTCTTTAGTATGCTATCAGATAAAGGAATAACCTGAAGGGGAATTATCATGTCCTACATTGATAATGAGAGAATAGTGGAATCCCAGTAATGGTGCACCCGTCTCCAAGTTAACTATTTATATGTTGATGTTTTTAATGACATGAACCAATTGGGCTGAGAATTCAGGGAGTGAATGTCAATGGAAAAAAAAAAAAAAAGGAATTGAGAAGAAAAATTAATATGATAGGAAGAGATGCAGCAAAGGAGGAATAAATGGGGCTTAAGAAAAGTCAATTTTCTATCTTCAGGTGGGTAATAAGGGAAGACTGCATTTCTCCCTTGATCTTTGTGCAATCCCTTTCCTGATATCTGTGAGGATTCTTTGTGGAAAGTATGTCATTTTAGTTTGTGTCATACTATGAGATTGCTGCCTGTGACCTGAAGAGTGACATTCTGTAATTACTCTTCAGTTTTGTCTTATCTATACGTCCTTATTGCTATAAAACGTATTTTGGTTCCAGTCAGACCTGTGCCATCATTGTACCCATTTGGATTCTTCTAGAGATGCTAGTCCTCTGAAGTTTCTTGGCAGGCAGAGCTGGCTGGAATTTGGGTTGATTTAATTTCACTTTAATGTAAAGAAGATGAATGCTAGCCCTTTAACTGATTCTAGGAAGTGTTTCCAGCAAACTGCAGTTACTTTTCAAGGCCAGGTTATTGATGGAATCAGCACAGTACATTTTCTAAAAGATGCCACATTGGCTGAAATCCTCTCTGTCTCTGAGGAACAAGTCACGCAGCAATAAAAACATTTTAAAACTGCTTCACCAGCATGCCTTTATTGTGAACTACCAGAAGAGATGGAAGCATCCTAGCCAGTGGGTGGAAACAATGACCTCCTAAGTCATGAGGGTAGAGGGTCCAAGTTCAGTTTGATCCAGCAGATTGCTAATGCATCCAGACACTGCTATAATATGAGATTTCACATATTTTACCATTAAATCCTATTTCCCATTTTAAAAAGCATGCTAGATGTCATTTATGCTGTATTTTTATAGCTTTTGGTGGCGTTTCCTGGTACTTGGAAGCCTAGACTGTCAGTTGTCCATAAAATATCCAGTAGTCACATGCAATAAATCATACATGGTATTGGGATGCATCAGACATACTGCGCAAAAAGACATGCAAAATAACTCTGTTCATGCATTATTCTCTTACTGGGACCGCAGAGGCCCCAATAAGCGTACAATCTCCTAAATCCTTAGCTAATACAGAGTGCAAGGCTACACTTTTCATGATTCCAAAACACTTTTTTTGCTGCTGTTTTGCAGCTGTTAAGAGTTGCTTGGTGGGCTGTATAGACAAGCCACAGAACAATTCAGTTCAATTTTTAATTTCATTCAACTTTGAAATGTTTAATTTTAATGTCAAGAAGAAACTACTGAAGTGTGTTTGGTCTGTTGACAGATGCTGTAGAGAAGATAGGAACCACTTGTGCCAAGGTGTAATTCATAACATTTAAACAAATTGACATGGTTTAGAACTTTGCCGTATGTTCCATGCATTCCAGAAAAGGTCCCATCAGTCCCTCAGAGGTGTGACATACACAGTTTGGGATGATTGTGGCTATCTTTTCAGTCAAAGCCCAAATACTGATTGTCATACCGTGGAGATAGAAATACCTGAAAAAATTAAACACGCACACTCTCTTTTCAAATCTATGTTTAAAAAATACGTGACTTGCCCAACAGATTTTTGAGAGGAAAGCAAGAAAGCATCCGTCCTTACCATCTCCTTGATTCTACTTCATGTGGAGAACTCCTTTCATTCAAGGCTGGTAATGTGAAGTATAGACACCATTGATATAATATATGTGAGATCTCTCTATCAAGATTTACTGCATCTAGAATTTGTTCAACCTAAAACGTATTACTTAGCCAGGAGAGGTAATACTTAGTATTATCTGGTTTTCTTCATAAATCCCCTTCCATGAGGATATAAGCTGATTTGGAACATAATTTTGTTCCTTCACATATGGCATTTTCTTGCATAATCTAAAAATTTGTATAGTTTCTTGTCTTTAACACAATTATTTTCTGCTGAAAGCTGTAGAAGCATTTTTATATGTCTTTCATGAGAATGTTGGGGATTCTAAATTACATTTTCTTGTAACTGTCAAGATTGTGCATGAAATAAAATGCAACGTAGGATGCCTTACCAGTTGTCATCTTTTATTTTGGCCACGTACAAAAGTATTTTGCTATTACCAGCCACTGCTGCCTCTTTGAACTTTGAATTTTTAAGAAAAACTTGGAGAAATAGCATCAAATGGGAAAAGTCCATACCTGTAAAAGTGCCAAGCAGGCAATGCGCTACTGCATGTTGAACAGGATCCAGGGGCCAAGTGCCAGCTGTGCTGTTTCAGACGACAAATGCATTACCTATGCTGGGCAGAGGTGCTTTGAGCTCTTGACCTCAGGGTGATAGGTAAAGGGGAACGTCCATACAGATATACATCTATTTTCTAAGAAGTGTAGATGAAACTTCTTAGAGTGCTGTTTTTCTGTCTTGGTTTGTTTGCTTTTTTTTCTCTGTTATTGATTTCCCTTTCTCCACAGGAAAAGTAACTGAAGTAATAATCATTAGAAATAGAGAGGATAAATGCAGCAGAAAGCGTAAATGAGTTATATAATCTAGAGCAAATGAAATTCTACAAAATATGTCAAAAAGATGGTCTGTACGCCACACTCCCTGTTTTGGAGACATAAGCTATCTGTGTGTACTGTTGACTTCAATACTGGTAGAAGATAGTCTTCAGGTTTGATCCTACGTATTAAAATTAGGGAAGATGGGGGGCAATTTCACAACATTCAGTAAATAGTGATGTTAGTTTACTTCCTGCTTACAGGACATTAATCACATTGATTTGGATTGCTCAGATACGTAATCGTATTGCTAAATCTGAGCAGTTTAAGGCTGACTCTACAGTGTTGCTTGGCAATACAGAATTGCCTTTCATTCATAATTGTGTCTAATTTGCAGTGTTTTTAAACTAGTTGTACATGTCAATCATTTCTCGCAGACAATGGATTTTACTCTTGACTACGTTGAAGGGTTTGTATGAAACAACCAACCCCATTAAAATGGTGGAAGCTGAAAAAACTATGAGAAAAATGTTTGCATGTGAAAGGAGTCTTATCTTTTTTGTTTTGACAAATATTTTATTTTAAAGTCTTAAAAGTTAAATTGAATTGTTTTTAACCAAGAAAAAGAAACAACCTTCAGTAACCTTGTTCATTGAACTCAATTCTAAATGTTTTTGATATAGTTTCTAAATCAATTGGCTGGTAACAACCAAAATATTGGTCAGTTTAGGTTTTTTTATTACTTGATATGTTAAAATAAATTAAAAAAAATTTCAGATTAATCAAAAATTATTGTATTTCTTTTCTTTCCAAAATTAATAAATGCATGTTTATACAAAATATGTACCACATATAGCAAAACACAACCATTACAGATAAGGTGAGCTCAAATTTAATTAACAGCATTTACTGAACAGCATTTAATTAACTATACAACCATCAATTGAATGTCATTTTCTAGCAGAAAAGTCTCATGCCCCATCTGCTCATTATCTCTTAGACTGCTATCTTGTATGTCTAACATTTGTAAAAACAAGATATACTTGGCGTCCATTCCACACACACCCCACACCCCCCCACATTTCATGCATTGATAAAGCATGGGTGACATTTTCTTGGTTTTACTTACCTTGGGAGTTACATTTCAAACTTTAGTCTTGATTTCCTCTCTCTTGCTTCTGTTTAAGACCACTTATTCCCATTTACAAAGACTTTTTTTTTTCTTTCCCCCCTCACCTAGAAGCTCAAATGTATCTATATTGTACTCATACACGTATTTTCCTGTCATCATTACAGTGTCTTAGCTAGTTTTTTGGGTAGTTGTTAACATATCCCAGAAATTGTATGATTTGATATAAGATTAAGGTGAATGTGTATAACATTAAAATTGAAAATTTGTGTAGAATGAAGGTGTTTTTCATTGTGCATTTGTTTAGCTGTGTTATCCTCTTTGTGTCCTGTTTATCCTTTCTGCTATTCCTGATGCTCACTCTCCTGACTTATTAGCTTTATTGTGATTTTTTTGTAAAGGATGAATTAATGGCGGAGAAGCAATAATTAATACTTTGTCAGTCATTTACCCTAATATCCACTCAGGAGAAGAAGGAATTTCTCAACTAATTGTTTAACAACTAAATCTGAGGTATATCTGTACTGCCATTTTAGTACAGACTAGCATTATTCCAGAGCTCTCTGACAGCTAATTTATTAGTAAATTACTTCATCGACTCTCTTAATGTTTGAATGAACTCAAGGTCTGCACTTGCTTAATGAACGAAGGCATGGTCTTTATCCCATGGAACATTTAACTTCTGGCTGTATTAAAACTGAATATCAAAGCCAGAAAGGCTTATAAAGCATTTCTTTAGTAAAGTAGGGGAATAAATAAGCATGTGTTGAGGATGTTCTTTTATTTTAAGCTATCAATTTCCTCTCTAGGTCCCTGTAGTTTTGTGGTAGATGTGAGTCATCAGGAGGAGTAATGAAGGTGAAAGCTTGATTAGTACAGTTGCAAAGGTGATACGTGACAGAAGGAGCTGTATTAAAGCTGACATCTAGGGCTTGGGAAGGGCAGGTGAATAGGAAGTAAAACTAGTCAGAATTATAGGTAAAGGCTAATGATGTAGGATTAGATTGTCAGGAAAAATATAGACATTATCAGAACAAATTAAATCTGTGCACCTGTATATTTGCAGGTCTTACTCTCATGATGTGCATCCCACACAAGGGAATGGGGAAGACAATGGAAAAAAAAAAAACCTCCTCGGTTGAGATAAAGACAGTTTAATAACAAGGGAAGAGAATAATTATTATAATAGTAATAACAATAATAACAACAATAATAAAACAAGTGATGCACAAATGCAGTTGCTCACTACATGCAGAAAAAACCAAAACCAGATGCCCAGTCTGTTTCCAAGCAGCAGTTCCACCTCCCAGCTAGCTTTCCCAGTTATATATGATCATGACGTTACATGGTAGGGAATATCCCTTTGGCCAGTCTGGGCCAGCTGTCCTGGCTGTGCTCTCCCAGCTTCTTGTGCACCTGGCAGAGTGAGAGAAGCTGGAAAGCCCTTGACTTAGCGTAGACACAAGAACTACCTAGGAACAACTAAAAACATCAGTGTGTAATCAACATTATTCTCATCCTAAATGCCAAACACAGCACTTATACTGGCAACTAGAAAGAAAATTAACAATATCTAGCCAAAACCCGGACACTACATTTAGAGGGTATGCTTAAAGTATGCAGCTTTAGTAGATAGCTACAGTGAAGTATTCTGTGATTCTGTGAGGAGATCAGGTGGCATGGCTAAAGCAACAGGTAAGAAGAATTATTATACAAGTATTTTGCTGTATTGACTGGAATAATCCATAGTAATGTCTGTGAAAATTGTTTCCATACTAAGGATCTTCTCTCTGATATCTAAGTAGAATTGGCTTTTTCTTAGTGTCAGCTTGTGCTTAATTAGCATGTGCAATTTGACCACTAATCTAATCAGTTTAGCATGATCAGCAACTTTATTCCTGGTGCAAGGATTTACATCTGAGACAGATTTTTTTCCCAGCAAATTTTTCACCAAATAACCTAAAGTTCCATAAAGGTTAACTGACTTCACAGATTCCATATATCTGTGAATCTCAGCTGTCCTGGGAGCTGACACTGACAGACGGTTTTCAATGAAATAAACAGCCTTCAGAATTAGCTGCTGCAGGGAAGGTAAATGAAAATGAAGGAATGAAGACTGCAATGGTCCTTTAAAAATACTTGTGTATTGTTTTTTTTCAGATAGAACTTACGGCTTTTTTCACAGATCAGTTCATCTGCCTAGAAGCAAGCAGCCCTATCATACAGAGCTGTGATGTCACCTGTTAGCCTTGTTCTTGTTAGAGCTGTCTGTGGTAATAACCATTACAGTCAAGTTTGTAAAACTTTATCTCCTCTCTTCCACATGCTGGTAACTTTCATTTTGAGCTGACATTTTCCACATCTGGTCTCTGTCCTTTTTAATGCACATTTTGAATACAGTGCTCATGGCAGTCACTGAGATGGACAAGATACATTTTCCTTAAAATAAAATAAAAGCATGACAGTAACTTAATCTTTGACATGATAAACTTTGTATGAAGATGAAGACTAGTGGACAGGGGTCAAGACTTTGGAGCATGAAGGATTTCTGTGTTTGGACTGTGACAACTTGGCAGAAGTCCATACAGGACATGAGGAGTTGCCACTTGTCATCTTTGTGAAATGTTCAGCTAAAATAAAGCCATTCTTGTTTTTCTTTGTCCTCCTTGTTTATAGTACACTGTAAAATGTACTGAGTGAGGAACACTCAGTTTCTCAAGCTCACAGCTTGAGTTTTGGTTTTATTAATTGCAAAATCATTATTAATATGGTTGTGGTGGGAGACCATAATAATAATATATTCAAGACATTAAATCTTGTAAGGAAAAAATATTTTGTTTCTCAATAGTACAGATGCAAAACTGCAGAGGTGTTTTATGAATACCTCATTCTACTTAAAACATGTAATTTGAAACACTAAATGAAGTTTGCTTTTCAGATGCTTGGCATCACTGCATACATTTTAAAAAAGAAGAGACGTCCACTTCTCCAAAGTAAGGTTCTGTACTACAGTCAGTGTGTCTGCTATGATGGACTAGTTCCTCTGGAGAGTTCAAGGATATAAGGTTTACTGTGGAAACTTCACCTGGGAAAGGTTACCAGATTCTATCAATTTAACCTATATCCTTTCATGTGCATTGCTATATTCCTTTATTAAAAGAAGTTAGGGAGGGATGCAAGTGTTAGGCAGCACTCTGCAGCATGAGGAAGAACATTCCATGATCCCTCACCAACCCCAGGGACCACACACCAAGTTCCGCCTGACCATGGAAGCAAGTCAGACACAGTATAGCAGAAACAGTGGGATTTGTCCTGTTGCAAACTGAGGCAGTCAAGCAGAGGGCTGATCAATAGGAACCTCTGAACATCCTTGATTACATCATTTGCTTCACCTGAGAACCATTTTCCCCCCTGGGTCCCCACTGGGCTCCAATTTTGCCCAGCTGAAATGTATTCCCCAGGTATACAAGGTAGTTTTAACAGTCTCAGAGCTAAGTACAATGAGGTTTGGGTTTTGGTGGTGTGTTGGTTTTGTGTGGCAAGGTTTTGGTAGCGGGGGGGGCTACAGGGGTGGCTTCTGTGAGAAGCTGCTAGCAGCTTCCCCTGTGTCTGATAGAGCCAATGCCAGCCGGCTCCAAGATGGACCCGCTGCTGGCCAAGGCCAAGCCAATCAGCGCCTCTGTGATAACATATTTAAGAAAGACAAAAACAGTTAGAGAGCGCTTTTGCAGCCAGAGAGAGGAGTGAGAAGATGTAAGAAGCTCTGCAGACACCAAGGTCAGTGCAGAAGGAGGGGGAGGAGGTGCTCCAGGCGCTGGAGCAAGATTCCCCTGCAGCCCATGGTGAAGCAGGCTGTCCCCCTGCAGCCCATGGAGGGAGGATGAGGGGGTGTAGATATTCCCCCTGCAGCCCCTGGAGGACCCCATGCTGGAGCAGGTGGAGGCACCTGAAGGAGGCTGTGGCCCCGTGGGAAGCCCGTGCTGGAGCAAGCTCCTGGCAGGACCTGTGGATCCGTGGAGAGAGGAGCCCATGCCAGAGCAGGTTTGCTGACAGGACTTGTGACCCAATGGGGGACCCACGCTGGAGCAGTTTGCTCCTGAAGGTCTGCACCCCGTGGAGGAGACTCACGTTGGAGAAGGTCGTGAAGGACTGTCTCCTGTGAGAGGGACCCCACAATGGAGCAGGGGAACAATGAGTCCTCCCCCTGAGGATGAAGAAGTGGCAGAAACACCGCGTGAGGAACTGACCGTAACCCCCACTCCCTGTCCCCCTGTGCCGCTGGGGGGGCCGGAGGTTGAAGCCGGGAGTGAAGTTGAGCCCGGGAAGATGGGAGGGGTGGGGGGAGGTGTCTTTAAGATTTAGTTTTATTTCTCATTCCTCTACTCTGTTTTGCTTAGTAATAAATAAGATGAATTCCCTCTCTAAGTTCGGTCTGTTTTGCTTGTGATGATAATTAGAGAATGATCTCTCCCTGTCCTTATCTTGACCCGTAAGTTTTCTTTCATTGTACCTTTTCTCCCCTGTCTAATGAAAGAGGGGAGTGATAGAGCGGCTCTGGTGGGCACCTGGCCCTCAGCCAGGGTCAACCCACGACAGGTGGGTTGTTTTTTTTTCATTCTTCCCATGGCTTACTAAGCAGATAATGTTACTACCTAACCTCTAAGGCTTATTTATATATTGAAGTAGTTCCTTAACACTGTACCACAAACAGAAGGGTCCTGAGTCTATGTATTTAAATGTTTGTGTCTGCTTTTGAATGATTATTTAAAAAACAAAACCAAACCCTGAACCAAAATATTGTTCCCAGATATATTCTGTTCTCTAAGGTAAAAGTATTACTTTACTGAAATCCTCTGGTTTTGTAGTCTACATATGTGAGCAGCATAGAGAGAGTCTTTTACTGTTGTTTGGGTTTTTTAAAAAATATTTTTACTGTTATTAGGCCTTAGCTACAGTTTGGGTTGCGATTCATATTAGTGATGTTTTCCCATATTACAGTTTTCCTAAATATGCTGGAATGTTGTTTTAAGAAGTAACTAAATGTCCAGAAGGAAACAAGGAATAGAATATGTTGGTACGTGCACCCAGATATGTATACAAAGATGGGTATGCAATTGTTGATGACTTGTGCATATAGTTTTTCAGTTTCATTTCCTCCAATGCTGAATACTTAGCCTTAATATTTCAGAGGAAACTTAGATAGCTTAAGAGGTTTATTTATATAGCTGTAAAACCTGAAAAGACTTTTGTGGTTAATGTTCATTTCTGTTATGTGCAGTTATGTTGGAAATGTACCTGTGGATGATTTCACAACACTTTGCACTAGTTTGGGTTACCAAACCTGACTTTGTTTCTCAGTCAGTTCTCTATTTCATTTACATTGGGTATAGTAAATTAAAGTCCTTTAAAAACCTTAGATCAGTGTTTTCTAAAAATAGCTCACTTGCAAAAGATTGCTTTTATAGGATGTGCACCTGCTCGTGTATAATGGTGCTAGAAGTGCTATACAGGTCTTTAACAAAAAGTGGCCCTGTTCTTCACGGAAAGAACACATTTCCTTTCCAGGGTGTATTGGACTAGTCCTCTATCTCTAGCTTGCTGTGAATGAGCTGCAAACCAGCTACAGTTAATCAGACTTCCTAGCCTTTACAAGGCATAGCTGAAGGAAAGAGGAAAGGCAGCTTACCCCACACAGCTGCTAGCTTTATTAAAAGGGAAATACTGTGACAATACTTTAACTGTGCTATGAATCTAATGTTCCCTTGTGTTTTCCTTCTGCTTTGTATTAGTTACTCAGACAGCCAGACTTAATGCTTCTGTATATAAAAAACCCTATTGTTCTATGCATGTACATTTTCAAAATAGGGTTTTGCATTGTAATTATACTTTAAAATGATGCTGTTTTCAGGTTGAATTTATATTCATTTTAAAGGTAAATCAGAAGAATCTGAAGAAACATCTGCTCACAAAAAGCAGCCAATGAAATTACAACATTTCTCCTTTGTGGTCCATCAATCAGCTATCCAAACATGCAAGTGGATAAAGGTGAAAAATCTATTTTGAGCAGGATTTTTCTACTTATGTGAGAGAAGTGTTAATATCACATAAAAATGCATTGGGGATATAGTCTTAGAGATATTTCGTATGTATGGTTTTCCCCCAAACAGGGAACAAATGAATATTGGGGGGGGGGACACCAAACAAAAAAAACCCCTAATTTTGCCTTTCTGTACCTTAGAAGTGGGGGAAAAAAAAAATCTTATTCAAAGAAAAAAAATATTTCCAATAGTTCCAAAACAGTTTTAGGGGTGTTTCTACCACCACAGCCTAAAAGAAGTTTTTTAGTAATCTGCACAAGCTAAACTTTTACTGTTCAGGTGTACCCCACTATCCCACCACGCCAACCAAACAGCTCATCTCATGCTGCCCATGTGTTCTGGGAAAAGACAGCCACTTCAGCTGTTTTCATTCTCTGGGTGGCAGTATGGATTCAGAACTGTAGATAAATATAGATAGGTAAAGATGTCATAGATGCTGTAACTGATCTCTGGAGGTGATACTTCTGAAGAGGTACTGAGGGTTCCCAGCTATTTGTAACCCTCAGCCACTCACAGTATTGGTTTAAGTAGAAAAGCAGTGGTTCAAGGACATTGCCTGTTGGAGCCTGTGCGTTTTACAGTACAGGAGCAGTGCAAATGGATGCAGCAAGACCTGTGGAAGTTTGTTCTCAGCACACTAAAAGTCCATACTCAAGCTGACTCTTAATTTAGGACCTTAAAGGTATGCTCAAGCTTCTAATTTGCAAGGTATACTTCATGGTAGGTTTTTTGTTTTGGTTTTTGGATTTTTTTTGGGGGGGGGGGGGGAGGGAGCTGGTATGTTTTGGGGTTTGGGTTTTGGCTTGGTTTCTTTTTTTTTTTCCCCCCTGAATGTACCTTTTCCTAAATCTTATTTAATCCACTTTTCTGTCTTCAGCAGATTGTAGCTTTAACTTGTTGGGAGCTTCTGTATGCTTGTAAAAAAACAAGTATAAATTAACTTCTTCCTCTCCACTCCCATCCCCTTTGACTCCTCATTTGGATAGTTACAGGTTTTGTGTAAGCTTCAATCTGAACTTGTTGCATTGATGTCTTTGGAATGCAGAATACTGGTAAAGAGTGGTAAAGACTGTGTAATGCCTAAGCATTTAAAGGTTGCTGCTGTGAGGCTCTGATAACAAGCGAATGTCGAATGTCACAAACACCCGTCTTGACATGGACAGGGATGGGCTGATGATGACCAGGGAGTGTTGAACAAGGACGGAGCCTGCAGAGGCAGGATAATGTCTTGTGAGACCACTCCTCTATTCCTAAAACATGTAAACAATGACCATCTGTGCTCTGTACACCATGTGCCTGTGACAGATCACTGCTCGCTTGGTCAGCCCTGAAGTGGGGGGGGGGGCAGTGAGTCCCCCGGACCCCCACAACCCACCGACTCATTTCTAGAACATTTCTGAACATTCCTGAGCACATACTGCGCCTGCTCAGTGATGACAGACCCCTGCCTATGGGGCGGGCACATCGGGTTATAAAAAGTGGAAACATAAGTTTTTGGCGTGCACCCACCACCTGAAGACTACAACTATGAGCAGAGAACATTGCTGGATCCAAGGGTGGTGATATCTTTTTTTCTCTCTCTCTCCTTTCTCTCTTTCTTTTCCTCTCTATCACTCTCTTTGTAACTTAATTTTCAGCACATTAGGGTAATATTGTCACACATTTTGCTAAATGCTTACCTTTCATAGTTCTGCTAAATTTTGAGCATTGTTATGACCTTTGCCAAACCTCTATCTTTTATAGTTCCACTGAATTTTAAGTAAATTTATAGTTGGTTTGAACCTCTGAAGTAATTGTTGTTACTTCTCATTACCGCGCAGAGAATTAAAAAGTTAACCTCACCCTCACCCCCTGAGTGGGATGGGACAGCTGCATAAACAGGTATTCACTATTACAGGTTGGTTCCATATTCATGTCTCCACTAAATGCTTCCTTGAAAGGGAACTGAGAAATTAAAGAATATGTACATTGCAGGTTTACTGTCTTTCAATGCTTAAATGATTGCTGCTGGAAGACTTCCAAAGATGCTTTTTTACTATTTATGCTATTCTTCCCTTTCTTCTCTCTTGCCCTCCAACAAGTGTAGAAGACTGAAATAATGGAAATAAATATTTTTTTTTTCTTTCTTCTCCCCTCTCCTATTGTTAGTCTTGCCTTCAGGGTATCTGGAGTTGCGTGGAAAACTTTGTATAAGAACATGCTGGCTGTTTATTTTTAAAGCAATCATTTCCATTATTTTTTTTTAATGTGAGAATTCTGCTAGCTCTTGCTACATCATCCTGTTAGATTCTGATCCAAGCAGTTTGGATTTAAACTGTACTGTAAATCTATGTTGCTGTTGTACTATCCTATTGTTGATGGTTGGATAATGGGTATAATGGATTATTTATTGTGTGCAAGTACCAAAAAAAAAAAAGTAGAAATGAGGTAAGGGAATGGGTTGCTTGTAACTGCTTTTTTTCCCTTTTTATGCTGATGTGCCAAAATGATGGAGTATCAGCTGTGCATGGATTAATGTTTCACTAGCTGAGTTGATCGTTATTAGAAATATGTTCTGATCCTTCCTAGTGGTCTTATCACAAAGATTTTGCCTTAAAACCAAAAATTAAGAAATGAAAGTTAAGGGAACTGACCTTCAGTTGTTGAAGTGTCTAATACAATTCTGGGATGACACAGGGTAACAGATATCGCTGGTGGGATAGCTAAGCTACCAATATAGTGCAATGGTGGCAAGGTTAGCATCGATTTGGGATATGTGAGCAAGATACTTTAAAGGAAATGGAAGTATTGGTAACCACCTATAAATATCCAGGGGGAGGAAAGGGGCATAAACCTTAATGACAAGAAAAACTACTTAACTTGAAGGATGATTGGAGAGCAAGTTCAGATGGATGTTCACAAGCACTTTTTATAGGAAGACTAGGAATTAGGAGGCTTCTTTTAACATTTCTCAAATTCTGTTATTTAAAAAAAGTGACTATTAATATCTAATGATGGACCTTGATAAAGCTTTTGGTAGGGACTAACTGACAGAATAGGGAATTACTGAAGAAAGGAAATAAAGTTTGTGATATGAACCCTTGGGTGCTGGATGTGTTGCTAAAACAGTGGCAGGTGGAGGGTGTGAAGAGTGATTAGGTGCATGGTTGTACTGTGTTTGTATTCTGTTAACTCACACTTAAGGGCTTCCGCTGGTTATCTGCTTGCAACCAGAAAAGATTCCTCTCTCTCCTTTTGATACATAACTTGGCTTCTAGGGTTTATATTAGAATTATCATTTGTTTGCTTGCTTTTTTCTTTTTTCCTCTTTTTTTTTTCCTTTCCAATGTATTAGAGCTTAAGCACAAATAAAGAATGAAAGTGGGATGCATCAGTACATCCTGAGGCTGATTTCTGTCCTGCTTTGGTCTCCCACCCATCAGGGAAAGACATGATGTCTTTCCTAGTGCTTTTCAGGAATTTTAGCAAGCAAGATCTTAGTAACTGAAAAAAATCTAATACTCCCATCTTGTATGAAGTGCTTTATAATGGCTAGTTAAAGGGGTTACAACTAGACTCTAATGGTCTGCTGTATTTCACCATGAACTCCTTGCTTTTCATCTCTGGGATCTCACCATATTAACTTTCCAAGCCATATATCCATATTTTCATTCCAGGTCACTGAAGGAAAAAGGCTTGTTGTCATATTATTACCAGGGCAGGGGCGTAACCAACACCTTCAGCAAGTTTGCCGACGACACCAAGCTGTGTGGTGTGGTTGACACATTGGAGGGAAGGGATGCCATCCAGAGGGACTTTGCCAGGCTGGAGAGGTGGGCCCGTGCGAACTGCATGAAGTTCAACAAGGCCAAGTGCAAGGTCCTGCTTGCAGGTCAGTGCAATCCCAAGTACAACTACAGGCTGGGCAGAGAATGGATTGAAAGGAGCCCTGAGGAGAAGGACTTGGGGGTGTTGGTGGATGAGAAGCTCAACATGAGCTGGCAACGTGTGCTTGCAGCCCAGAAAGCCAACCGTATCCTGGGCTGCATCAAAAGAAGTGTGAGCATCACATCAAAGGAGGTGATCCTGCTCCTTTACTCTGCTCTCATGAGACCCCACCTGGAGTACTGTGTCCAGGTATGGGGTCCCCAACATAAGAAGGACATGGACCTGTTGCAGTGAGTCCAGAGGAGGGCCATGAAGATGATCAGAGGACTGAAGCACATCTGCTGTGAAGAAAGGCTAAGAGAGTTGGGGTTGTTTAGCCTGGAGAAAGCTCAGGGGAATCTTATAGCAGCCTTCCAGTACCTAAAGGGACCTACAGAAAAGCTGGAGAAGGACTGTTTACAAGGGCATGTAGTGATAGGACAAGGGGTAATGGCTTGAAGCTGAAGGTGGATAGATTCCACCTTCAAGGAGTGGAGGATTGCGCTGGGGGACCCTTGCTAAGGCAGCAAACCCACAGCTAAACTGCGAAGGCAAAAAGCACAGGGGGAGAGAGAATACCCCCACCCTTCCCCCCCCTCCCCGGGCAGGAAGAGGGAGCTGCTGATGAGTGGCAGCTCTGACTCAGCGTGGGCGGGCACAAGAGTGATGGCAGCCAAACCCCCTCACGTAGAAGAGCAGCCCCCAGGGTGCAGAGTGGGGCGAACAGGGCGTGGTGCCTCAGAAGGGCATGGCACATCAGTGGGGGTGGGGCGCAGTCTCCTTCGAGGCTCTAAGAAACTCAGCTGATGGTCATTGCCCTCCCAGGAGAGGGCAGAGCTATGGTTTCCACTTGCCCAAAAGGCATTGCCAGAAAGAGCATGGCAACCCAGATGGTGCTCCCATGCAAACATGCAGCTGTCCAGGTATCCAGCTGCAGGGAGTGCCTGACCCTCTCAGTTGGTCCAGAGGTTGGCAGTGAGAACTGCTGTTTTCAGTGTGACCAAGTGGCAGAGCTGAAGGAGGAAGTGGAAAGGTTAAGGAGTATCAGGCAATGTGAGAGGGAGCCACACCCTACCATCCCTGATGCCAAGGCAGCCGATGGAGGCTCCTCCAGAAGCAGAGGATCCCCTATGCTCTTCCCACCAAGCAGAAGGAGGGGACCTAGGAGACGGGGAGGATTGGAAACAGGTGCCTGCTTGGGGTGGTAGGTGAATCCCCTCCCGGCCTCCCTCACCTTTCCAGTTGCCCTTGCACAATAGATATGGGGCTCTGGAACTGGAGGGCCAGGTAAATGAGGGTATAGGTGAAGGTTCATCTGGGGGGTTGCCTAGGGTGAGTCAGTCAGCTGACGCCTTACGACTGACTCTAAGAAAAAAAGAAGGGTAACTGTCATGGGCAATTCCCTTCTGAGGGGAACAGAGGGTCCAATATGCTGACCATACCCATCCCACAGGGAAGTCTGCTGGCACCTGGGTTAGAGCCATTACCAGGAAACTCTCTGGTCTGGTACGGCCCTCTGATTATTACCTGCTATTGGTTATGCAGGTTGGTTTTTATGAGCTTGCAGAGAGAAGTCCAAAAGCGATCAAAAGGGACTTCAAGACACTGGGGCGATTGGTTGAAGGATCAGGAGCAGAGGTAGTGTTTTCCTCTATCTTGTCAGTGGCAGGGACGAATACAGAAAGGAGCAGGAAAACCAAGCTGATAAACATGTGGCTCAGAGGCTGGTGCCATCGGCGGAATTTTGGTTTTTTTGATCATGGGGAGGTTTACCTGGCACTGGGCTTGCTGGTGACTGATGGAGTTCAGCTATCTCAAAGGGGGAAAAGGATTCTCGCTCATGAGTTGGTGGGTCTCATCGAGAGAGCTTTAAACTAGGGAGAAGGGGACACAACCAGGCTCACGAGAGAGGAGTCTAGTGGTGGCATGACAATGTTAGGGGTTAAATTGAAAGCCCAGCTCAAGTGCATCTACAACAATGCACGCAGCTTGGGCAACATCAGGAGGAGCTGGAAGCCAGTGTGCGGCAGGGTAGGTATGACTTAGTTGCCATCACAGAAACGTGGTGGGATGACTCATGACTGGTGTGCTGCAATGGATGGCTATAAGCTCTTCAGAAGGGATAGGCAGGGAAGGAGAGGCGGTGGGGTGGCTCTGTATGTTAGGGACCGTTTCGACTGTATAGAGCTCATGTATAGTGCTTATGGGAGAGGGTAAGGGGTAAGGCCCACAAGGCAGATATCCTGCTGGGAGTCTGTTACAGATCACCCAACCAGGATGAAGAGGTAGATGAAGTATTCTACAAGCAGCTGGCAGAAGTCTCACCACCGCTAGCCCTATTTCTTATGGGGGACTTCAAATTGCGGGATGTCTGCTAGAAATACAACATAGCAGAGAGGAAACAGTCTAGGAGATTCCTAGAGTATGTGGACACTCTAGGAACTTCCTGACACAGCTGGTAAGCAAGCCAAGGGGAGGTGCCTTGCTTGACCTGCTGTTTACCAACAGAGAAGGACCGGTGGGAGATGTGGTGGTCAGAGGCCATCTTGGGCTTAGCGACCATGAAATGATAGAGTTTTCAATCCTTGGCGAAGTAAGGAAGGGGGTCAGCAAAACCACTCTCATGGACTTCTGGAGGGCAGACTTTGGCCTGCTCAGGACACTGATTGAGAGAGTCCCTTGGGAGATAATGCTTAAGGGCAAAGGGGTCCAGGAAGGCTGGGCATTCTTCAAGAAGGAAGTGTTAAAGGCATAGGAGCGGGCTGTCCCTATGTGCTGTAAGATGAACCGGTGGGGATGACTGGCCTGGCTGAAAAGGGAGCTTCTGCTGGGACTCAGGGGAAAACAGGAGAGTTTATCACTCTTGGAAGAAGGGGCAGCCAACTCAAGAAGTGTACAGGGATCTTGCTAGGTCATGCAGAGGGAAGATTAGAAAGGCAAAAGGCCAGCTAGAGCTCAATCTGGCCACTGTTGTAAGGGATAACAAGAAATGTTTTTACAAATACATTAATAACAAAAAGAGGGCCAAGAGGAATCTCCATCCTTTATTGGATGCGGAGGGAAACATGGCTACCAAGGATGAAGAAAAGGCTGAGGTACTTAATTCCTTCTTTGTGTCAGTCTTCAATAGCCAGACCAGCTGCCCCCCAGGGCATTCAGCCCCCTGAGCTGGGAGATAGGGACAGAGGGCAGAATAAACCCTCCGTGATCCAGGAGGAAGCAGTTCAAGACCTACTATGCCACCTGGACACTCACAAGTCTGTGGGGCTGGATGGAATCCACCCGAGAGTGCTGAGGGAGCTGGCAGAGGAGCTTGCCAAGCCACTCTCCATCATTTATCAACAGTCCTGGTTAACAGGGAGGTCCCAGATGACTGGAGGCTTGCCAATGTGACGCCCATCTACAAGAAGGACCTGAAAGAGGATCCGGGAAACTACAGGCCTGTCAGTCTGACATCCGTGCCGGGGAAGGTTATGGAGCAGATGATCTTGGGTGTGGTCACCAAGCGTGTGCAAGACAACCAGGGGATCAGGCCTAGCCAGCATGGGTTCATGAAAGGCAGGTCCTGCCTGACCAATCTGATCATCTTCTATGACCTGGTGACCCGCTTAGTGGATGAAAGAAAGGCTGTGGATTTTGTCTACCTGGACTTCAGTAAAGCCTTCAACATGGTCTCCCACAGCATTCTCCTAGAGAAGCTGGTGGCTCATAGCTTAGACGAGTATACTCTTCACTGGGTAAAAAACTGCCTGGAAGGCCGAGCCCAGAGAGTTGTGGTGGACGGAGTTAAATCCAGTTGGTGGCCGGTCACAAGTGGTGTTCCCCAGGGCTCAGTCTTGGGGCTGGTCTTGTTTAATATCTTTATCAATGATTTGGACGAGGGGATCGAGTGCGCCCTTAGTAAGTTTGTGGATGACACTAAGTTAGGAGGGAGTGTCGATCTACTTGAGGGTAGGAAGGCTCTGCAAAGGGATCTGGACTGGCTGGATCAATGGGCCGAGGCCAACTGTATGAGGTTTAACAAGGCTCAGTGCTGGGTCCTGCACTTGGGTCACAACAATCCCAGGCAACACTACAGGCTTGGGGCAGAGTAGCTGGAAAGCTGCCCAGCGGAAAAGGCCATGGGGGTGTTGATCAACAGCCAGCTGAATATGAGCCAGCAGTGTGCCCAGGTGGCCAAGAAAGCCAACAGCATCCTGGCTTGTATCAGGAATAGTGTGGCCAGCAGGAGTAGGGAAGTGATCGTCCCCCTGTGCTTGGCTCTGGTGAGGCCTCACCTCGAGTAATGTGTTCAGTTTTGGGCCCCTCGCTATAAGAAGGACATTGAGATGCTGGAGCATGTCCAGAGAAGGGCAACAAAGCTGGTGAAATGTCTGGAGCACAAGTCTTACGAGGAGCATCTGAGGGAACTGGGGTTGTTCAGTCTGGAGGAGGCTGAGGGGAGACCTTATGGCTCTCTACAACTGCCTGAAAGGAGGTTGTGGTGAGGTGGGTGTTGGTCTCCCAAGGAACAAGTGATAGGACAAGAAGAAATGGCCTCAAATTGCTCCAGGGAGGTTTAGATTGGATATTAGGAAAAATTTCTTCACTGACAGGGTAGTCAGGCATTGGAAAAGGCTGCCCAGAGAGGTGGTGGAGTCACCATCCCTGGAGGTGTTCAAAAAGCATGTAGACATGGCACTTGGGGACATGGTCTAGGAGACAGGGTGGTGTTGGGTTGATGGTTGGACTTGATGATCCTAGAGGTCTTTTCCAACCTTAAAGATTCTATGATTCTATTCTATGATTTAGATTAGATGTTAGGAAGAAGTTATTCACTGTGAGGGTGGTGAGGCACTGGAACAGGTTGCTGAGAGAAGTTGTGAAGGCCCCATCCCTGGAAGTGTTCAAGGCCAGGTTGGATGGGGCTTTGGACAGCCTGGTCTAGTGGAGGGTGTCCTTGCCCACAGCAGGGGGGTTGGAACTAGATGATCTTTGAGGTCCCTTCCAACCCAAACTATTCTGATATAGGTTTTTCTATTAATGGGATTCCATACTTATTCTGCTATTAAAATATATTCTTCGGGAGCAGCTGTCTACCCCCATGTTGCCCCCACCCCTCTCGAAATTACTTGATTCGCTTAAATGTGTGTTATTTAATATGTCCATCAACTGTCAAAATTCACTCAATATCTATTCCATCAAGTTTCAGCAAAGCTGAGCAGTTCAATAACAACTCTGAGGTGGTGTTAATTTTCTTCAGAAAAGGTTGGCAATAAAGGGAAATGTCTTCATTCTAGATTCCTTTTTTAAATAAGGGTATGCTAACTCCAATGACATGTCTGTGAGGTTACGTCTTATCAGAGTAAAAGATGATAATTACAGGCCCTATGATGTACACCCAAGGATAATTTAGGGCCCATCAGCAATCCCATTGAAGCTGATGAATATTTGCTGTTGACTTCAGTGGGAGTAAGATAAGGGGACCTGTGTAATTTATAGTGAGATTCTTAATGCATGCAGTTTCCTTTCATCTCTCTCAGTGCAATTACATTGATCCAGACATAAGATTGTGGCATGCTCTTGTTTGTTAATGAGTAGTTGACCTCAGCAAAGATTTTTAGCCCATTTTGACTTCAAAAATGCCATTTTATTCAGCCTATAATGTATCTGCACTACCTTGTTCTCCTATGAACTCTCTGGACCTTTTTTCCCTGTGGCTCCATTTGCTTAATACTATTGAATTTGGAAGGAGACAAGACTGTTACAAATTTAGAATTTGAAATAGTACTGTGTCTCTATTTTTACATAAGATGGACTCTCATTCGTCATTACTCAATCTCTCACATAATTAATAGTTATGATAGTCTTAATTTATTTAGTTATGTCTACAGATCTATAGTAATAATGCCCCATTTTGACTTGCTAATTGTTAGTGTTGTGCTCTTACTCTTACTGGGTTTATAAACTGACCTTGTAATAACATGGTGAAATTGCATATAGTGGCTAGCTAATATGTAATTTTATTTGAGCAGCCGTGTATTTTTAAAGCAGATTTTGTTTAAGGGAGTAACTTCAAACTGTTCTTCAGATTTATGTGCTGTGTGGAAAGGTTTGCTTTGCATTATTGTTCCACTTTTCAGGCTATTGATTTAAATCTTTTATTAGGTGGCCTAGTGACATATCACTAGTATCTACATGAGACTTGAGTTCTGGTCTTGTTAACAGAATTTATTTAATTTCTGAAGCCTTAATTTAAAGCATTAAATAACACATCAGCCTGTGCATAAGAATTTCTGAATGAGGTCCAACACTTTAAAAGACAGAGGAGCTAGAACACAAACAAAGGCTGGAGTGTTCATGTTCCTGTTTAAAATGAAGGCCTGGGCAGACGCATCAAAAGGCCTTAATAGCAGCACTTTGATAACATGCTCCCATTAAAATCTCTATGGCCTAGAATCTTGTAGTCATTCTATATTCATGTTCTAGTGGAAGAGATTAAAATTCTCTTCCTTAAAATACTCTTTTTAGATAGTTAGTAAACACTTATGTGTTTATGTTGTGTGAAGATCCAGGAATTATAGTGCATATAATTCAAATGGTTTAGTGCATACATCTTTAAACTGATCATATTAGAGCATTTGCAGTTTTGACTAGAAAAAGAATGGATTCAGAGACTAAGTCTTAACAGGATAACAAAGGAAGAGAATAATTATAATAGTAATAACAATAATACAAGTGATGCACAAGTGTAATTGCGCACCACATGCAGAAGGAAAAATAAACCACAAAAACAACCTGTTGCCCAGCCTGTTTCCAAGCAGCAATTCCGCCTCCCAGCTAGCTTTCCCAGTTATATATGATCATGACGTTATATATGATCATGACGTTACATGGTAGGGAATATCCCTTTGGCCAGTCTGGGCCAGCTGTCCTGGCTGTGCAAGAACTACCTAGGAACAACTAAAAACATCAGTGTGTAATCAACATTATTCTCATCCTAAATGCCAAACACAGCACTTATACTGGCAACTAGAAAGAAAATTAACAGTATCTCAGCCAAAACCAGGACAATGGCTTTAGTTTCACTAAAAATTATGGGGTTTTTTATTTTCACTAAAATTAATTTATTATTATTATTATAAAATTATTATTATTGTACATGTAGGATATATTCTGGATATGTAGGAAGAGGAATATAGCTCACCTGATACATTTCTCCCTTATCTGTACTATGAACACAAGTAGTGTCATGCCTCTGTGTACTCATTCTGTGAGCTATGAGAAACAGCAGCAAATATGTGCTGGTTCCTGCCAAGCTCTGGACTTGGTGGAAGTCAATAGCCCCTCATTGTCTTAGAGGCATGGCAATGGTATCTTGCTTCTCCCAGCCCTGCTGAATTTCTACCGATGTGATAATCTCTAAACTGAAAAAAGAGTATGATCTAGCACCCTAATTTGCTGCTGATCCCTGTTTCCAAAGGGTGAATAGTTTCCTGACTTAATGATACCTTTCCCTCTATTTGCTCTGCACTTTAAGTATTTTTATGATTTAACTCTGCCTTCTATACTGTCATAGTAGTTTTCATTAATAAGGGTAAGGCCTTGGATCTACTGTATGCTGTCTAAAATATCTCCTGGAGATCAGTTTAATTCTATTCATAAAAAATGTAGTTAAACAGCTGTGGTAAAGCGTGTTATTACTGCCACATATTAGTGTTTCCAGGCTTCCCTCCTCATATGGAAAAGTAGCCAACTTTTGGTTGGAGTTTTTACATTCCGAATGTTTACTTAGAATAAAATTCACTCGTGTGAAGGATTGCTTGGGTGTGACAGATGGCATATTCTGCATGATGTAAAAGCAGTTTGGGGGCAGAATTTTATTTTTTTTTAAACACCCTTTTTTATATTAAGTGATTGGCAGATTATTTCTGTCCACCTTTTTTTTTCTTCAGAATTTTTACAGTTTTAACACAGTTCTTTGTATCTATTTTCATTCTTCTCTGAGAATATTAATGCTTGCCATCTTGTGGTTTTTGTTTCCCCATTGTAGAGTGCAGTTCTGTTTGGATTTTTTTATTTAGCTTATGGACAGTCTGAATATTTTTCATGTAGTGTCTAGCTTCTGCCCCAAATTAAACACACCAGGCCAGAGTCAGAGCAAGTAGGTCTGAAGCTGTTATAAGTGCTATTATAAGAAACAAACAGCAACTCTGAGGGATCTGACAGGGTTGATTAGTCCACTCACCTGTGCAATACGGACAAACTATGCCTATTCATGTCAAATGATTGTCTAACATGTTCCTAAATCTGCTAGCAATGGAGATTTCATACTGCTTGAAGGAAATCTATTCCATTGCTTTGCTATTCTTACCGTTAGAAAGTTTTTTCCTACTTACAAGCATAACCTTTCTTGCTGAAATATAAAGTCTGTTGCTTCTCTTTTCTATAATAGGTAAGAAATAAAGATTATTTCTTTTTTTCTTTAAAGCCATCTTTTATGTATTCAGTGCACATTATTTACAAATTGCAATAGCAAAAGACTTGATGGTTACGGAGACTTGGTCTGAATTCTTCAGAGCCACTCCATGCTAACTGCATTCATGCAGCATTCAGACACAATTTTATACTAATGGCATGTTAAAATCAATCAGTTCAGACTTATAACCAAGTTTTTGGTTTAGGCCTTCACGGTGTTGAAGCTAATTTATCAAGCTTAATTTATCAAGTATCTATACTATTTATCAAGCATATATCTATACAGTAGCAGTAATAACTTTTGTTAAACAAACCAAAGTGGTTGACAGGAAATATTTGAGTGTTGTGATTCCACAAGCTCTCTTCAGGTTTGAAATAAAAGCTGAAAACTTCAAAAGTAAATGAAAAATGAGAAAATGGTTTTTGGTATCACTAGTTAATATATCTAGTTAAACTACCTGAGAGAAGAAGCTATTACTACCCATGGAGCAGAAGGACCACCTTGGTGTGGAAAAGTAGTTTAAGGTGGTTTCCTTCTCTAATGGGAAATAGAAGGAAAGATAATTTATTGTTGGTGGAACATGAAAAAGTTACTGTGAAAAAAGATGATTTAATGGATTAAAATGTGATTAAACTCAGCACGCGCATTCTGAGCTTTAATTTAACTATAAAGTTTATATTTTTATATCTGAAGGAGGAGCCTGGTGAGACTCAGTTATACTTTTCCAAATAAACCAGTTAATCTAATAAAATATTACTTTAAGTCTGTAACCTTGTCTGTCTTATCTGCTTAGAGTATCACAGCTATAGTGGCACTGCCCTTAGAAGTATTCAGATTTGTCTGTTTGAAGGTGTCTTTGATTCATTTGCTAAATTAGCACTTCTTTTGAAGAAAGCACATTCTCTGATGTGGTTTTATTGCTAGTACATAATCCCAGACAATGTTACCTAATCCTATCTTAGTTGTCTACTTTTGACATTTATGCACTGCTGCAAAACTTTATGTGCCATAGTGTAGGCTCTTGTCTCAAACTAGCTGATGGTATGTCCACCACATACTTCCATGAAGTGCAAGCCTGTTTGAAGGTATTGATTTGTCTTCTTACTCCATGGCAGGTGGCTGTACACACGTGATCATGTGCAACACTAAGTATATTTCAGTGTATTGTTTATAGCTGCTCTGTTGTTAAATTGTGGGTTGACAAATCTCAATAAATAATCATGAGTGTTCAATGATATTACAGCTCCACTATTAAACTCTTAAACAGGCATATATATCTGTCATGCTTTAAAATAAGGTGCTGTTTTAAGTGATTAATTTGTCATTAGTAGATATTAATAATAAATAATACTTCCCAATAGGGTGCACAGGTCATTAGTTATATAAATCATGGCTATAGCTTATTCTCATAAATCACTCTTACAGCTGTTCTTTTAAATGTATATGCAGCATACTATTTATGATAATAAGATGACTTAAAACATCTGTTAATCATCTATTAACCATTTATAAATGAACCCTTAACCCAAAGGAGGCTTGCTAAATCATCCTTCAATAGTTTGTTCTTTATACCATTGCCATTTCTTATTTTCTATAACACAGCTTTTGCTGAATGGTTGTAGGGAAGCATTGAATGATTTGACACAGCCTTGTGGACCTATTGCAGACTTGGGAATATAATGACTTAGATCACTCTTTGGAGAGTGTTTTGCTGTTACTTTCATAGTTCTCTTTTGTAACTCAACTAGTTTTTATTGGCTATGAAATATATTCCTAGAATTGAAATGCCTTTAAGGAACACTTTTTGTTTTTTTTAACTCGGGGAAAATATTTAGATTTAAAAGAGAGATAACATACAAGCTTGTTTTATTAATATTCAATGCAGACTGCATACATGTTTTTTATAACTAAAAAAATAAAAGGTAAAAATAATACTAAATCCTCCCTATCTTAACTACTTACACTACGGTTACATAAGTTAATACTACTGTAATACAACGATATCCTGTCATGTACTTAAATCTGTCTTTTGCCAGCTGAGATAAATTTGTGAGGGTATCATATTTCACTGAATATCACGCTTCGTGCCAGTTTGTCTGTATCATGACTTTTTTAGTGAACATCTAAACAATTTTATCTTGTGTTGCTTAGCTTTGGCTCTGCATTGAGACCAGACACTGTGCAAACACTCAATTTGGAGCAAAGGTCAGCTTCTTCAAATTAGGTAAAATATAACAGTTGGTTTTCCTGAATAAGTTATCACTTAACATAAAAGCATGACTGCTTTGAATATTGCTCCAGATGTTATTAGTAGATTGTCCTGGTTTCAGCAGGGATAGTTAATTTTCATCCTAGCAGCTGGTATAGAGCTGTGTTTTGGATTTAGGATGAGAATAATGTTGATAACACACTGATGTTTTTAGTTGTTGCCAAGCAGTCAAGGACTTTTCAGCTTCTCATACTGCCCTGCCAGTGAGAAGGCTGGGGGGCAACCGAGAAGCTAGGAAGGGACACAGCCAGGACAGCTGACCCAAACTGGCCAAAGGGATATTTCATACCATATAGCATCACGTTCCACATATAGCTGGAGGGTGGGCCAGGAGGCAGTTCAGCTCAAGAACTAGCTGAGTATCAGCTTCAGTTGGTGAGCAATGGTACTGTGCATAATTTATTTTGTGTAGTCTTTTTGTCTTATTATTATTATTGTCTTCCTTTCCTGTCCTACGAAACTGTCTTTGTCTCAACCCACAAGTTTTACCTTTTTTTCTTCCCTTTTTCAATTTTTCTCCCCACTGCGGGGGAGCGAGTGAACAGCAATGTGGTTGTTTTAGCTGCCTGCTGGTTTAAACCACGACATGGATACACCACTGACAAAGGCCCGTTACAAAGGAAACTTGCAAGATATAGTTTTATCACTTGTTTGGAGGACTGTTGATATCCATAGTTTTCTTCATATTGCTGCCAGCCTCCCTTTGAATCTTATCCATCCACTTGTTAAAATTCTTTCCGATTCCCTTACCAGAAGTACATTGTCTCAGCTAAGGTTGTTTCCCTTGCAGTCATCAGATCAGCTGGTTCTGCTCTATTCTTCTTCCCTGAATTGCTGTCCATAGACTTTATTTAATCTACCTGCCAAAGACATCTTTCTCCTTTTATTGATACAGAGGCACTAGATCACCTTTCAAGAAATAAAGGAAAAAAGAAAAAGCTACTGTTGTAAACTGAGAAGAAAAAGCAAACCCCAAACATTAGCTAGCTTAAAGTAAGAATACAATTTCTTTTTGGTATATATCAAGTATCTAAATGTGATGATTCCCTGGAATTATATAACAATTTTCTCATCTGTAATACTGTAGGATTGTGTAGACTAGCCTTGCAATATGTTTTGGGATCCTATTTGTGGTGTAGGTCCAGTGACTTCTACACAATTAAATGGGGAATAATTTGGTTTATTTTTTCAAAAGAATGTTACTTTTTTGAGACTGACAGTTATTCGTATTGGATATTAGTGGGAAAGGGGAGGCTTACAGCTAGAGAGAATGACAAGGGAGAGGCAGAGGCAGATTCAGCATGGAAATTGCTGGGATGCTGGCTTTCAGGGAAATACTTGTGCTTCTGGGCAAAGACACAAATGTGCACAGTCTATCTCGTCAAGCTAAGCTCTCGGGAATAAGTATCACTGTAAAGCCAAGGAGTTATGGCAGAGATAATAAACAGACACTGACCTGGTCTGACTTCTGTGCTACATACAATGTTGTTGTTTTTTAAGGTGGAAAAGACCATTATCTGGTGACAGAACCAAGGGATGGAGTGTATCTGTGAAGTGTGATTGTGTGAGGATGTCTTAGTGTTAGGTGGTCTCTTGTAACATGGTAAGATTTGGCAGAAGCTAGGAAGCAATGATGTTGAAGTAACCTGCGTTTCTGATAGTCAGCCCAACAGTATCACTATCAGCTACATTTTGGGGAGACTTAAAATCAGAATTTGGTTAAGACATCCTAGTATGGGCCTAAAAGGTGAAGGATCTTTAGATTTAGCTTAAGCTATCTGCATTATCCTTGAGGCAACCTTAAATTTAGTTTGAATTTGGAATACTACAAGTTCCATCTGTATTGTGGATGGGGCCCCTTGTAGAATGGCTCTCAAAGTGATTTAGCTAACTATCATTAATTGTGTGGCAGTGCTGTGAGAACAGATGGCATACATGGAAGGTGAGCGTGCACTCACCAGGAAGGAGATGCTGTGCTATCACAACCCTGGTCTCAAAGTTTTTCTACCAGGAAAGTAATACGCAAAGTTGACAAGTTTATTCTTAAACAGAGCCTTGAACATGTTTCTACAAAGGAGTCCACCCACTCTACTACGTCCTGGTACTGGCTGTCAAATCCTTAGGACTACTCAGTCACAAGGCTTCTCCAAACTAAACTGTGAACTGGGACTGTGGAGGTGATTGGCTTTAGGACTGTGCTAAAGGAGGAATCTACTTTTGTACATGCTAAGACCTGATCTGAAAATTCCTTGTAGAAGAATGGTCTGCCATGTTGTAGCTGAAATACAGTAATGAGGTAAATAAACTTGTACTAGTAATGAACTAAAATGTGAAGAGACTATTCAAATCTTTCTACCTTTCCTGAAACTGAAGGCCTAACAAAAGGCACTGGGTAATGCAAAACAACAGTCACAGTTCTTCAAGAAAGTTCAGTGTTAATTTTGGTCCTTTAAGTTGTGGAAGTTGAATTGTTATTAATATTTTAGGTGATAAAATATTTACTAGTCACATCACCTAGTTTACTAGGTGATAAAATCTTACTAGTCATAAAACAGAATATGCACATAAAAAAGAAACCATTTTGTTGTCATTTGTAAAACAGCCTTATACTGTTCTGGGACTGGTTTTCACCCAAATGGTCAAAAATTCCTTATCTTTATTGATGCTGAGCACTGTTCTACATTTAGATCCTAATCTCAAAATGTAATGTCCATAAAATCATGTGAACCAGAATACTGTATTTTTGAGAGATGGTAAAATATTTTTAGCCATGTTCAAGATGATGCAGAGTTGTACTCGGCACAGTGCAGAGCAGAGCTAATGAAGCAAATAGTGTTTTCTGCCCTGGAGTCCGCTTCTCTAGCGTTAGTTTAGAGATCATGTGGCATGCTATAGAGATGCTTCTGATTTAGCAAGCTGAAGTCCCACTTACTTTTAGCACTTGAGATTAAAGCACTTGTTTCATTGCTCAATTATTTCAAGACTGAACTGAAGAAAGTAGCTTTCTGCTTAAGAACTCTGAGCTGAGGCCCTACTTTGGTTTTGAAGTACTGCTTATAGTTTACCTCAAGTGTAATGTATTAAGTTGAAGAGTACTGTTCTTAACATCAGGGAAATTCCTCTGCTGGTATATTGCTATATTTTTACATCATGAAATAATCTCATTAGTATATAACGTACCGTGTACATGATGCATATTTCAATATCCTGCATTTTTTAGAGCATAATGTATGCACATCACTGGATTTGTGTATACTCTACTATGACATATTCATTTCTGAACAGTAGCATTTGAAGTATGTTCCCAGCAGACCCTGCATAAACAGTGAGCTCAAGAGTGGCCCTAGGGCAAAGAGCTGAGATATAATATCAATGTGCTTGTGTTCAGACATTTAGCCGATGAGCAATGAAGGATTTAAAGGCTTTTATATTTCCTTGCTGAAAGACTGAGGGGGAGGGGAGGAGAGGAGGGAAGTACAGGCAATTCAAGTGGATGTTGCCCTAATCTCTGAAGAGCAGGGGATCCTACTAATAGTGAAATTCAATTAGGAAAGATTCAGGTTCATTTGCTGGACTGGCTGTTTTCTTGAGGTGTTCATAAAAAAGTCACTCTGCCACTTTGTGCTCATATCCATCTCTGGAAAGTAAGGATGCTGCTAACGCTGAGCCTTTGAAGACTGCTGAATGAACAGGTGACACACTGATGAGTCACTCCTTAAAGCAGAGAGAACAGATCTGATCATGCAGTTTGGTGATCTTCTCAAAGATCTGCCCCGCCCCCCCCCCCCCCCCCGAAAACACACAGATAACATATCTCTATTTCTGTCTACCAGTGCTGAACTACCTTTTTTGCACCTGTTAAATATTAACAGACTGACTTATCCTAGGTTGGCTCACCACAGTTTATGCAGACACAGAGGTAATGGTACTTCGGAATAGAAAGCGATGTACTACTCTTTCTTTTGCTAACAGTACTGCAGTAAAATGAATGAATTCAGCTCCCTGTTCCAGAAGGGTGATGCAAACTAATAGTTTTTCTTTACTGACCTGATTTGAACAGCATTGTATGCACTCTTCTGAGGAAGCTTGGTCAGGCTGAACAGTATGACAGGGTAGCAAGTGCTTTTATGTTAAAATCACCATCTCTCTGTTGTAATAAAAAACAAACAAACAAAATAACCAACCAAAAAAACCCAAAACACTTTGTCATGATGACAATGACCAGCAGCTCTGCTGGTTTTCACTATCATTTCCAGCCTTCATTCTTCTTGCAGCTCTTGACTATATATCATTTTCAATGCTCACTATACACAGCGCACGTCAGGACATATAAACTGCTGATTATTAAACTGTTTTCCCCAGTCCCATTCTGCATGAAATTCCACTGTCTGCTGCCTCTGGTTTAGTAAAATATTTTCCTGTCAAGAGGAAATTATTCCTTCTTTTGTATAGAGAGAAGATGAGATTACTTTATCATATTCATGTAATACTGAGTTCATCTGGAACATTCTATAGTTAATTGAACTTTGTGTAGAACAATAATATTTAATGCTGTCCTGGTATGGTATGGAATAAGGGGTGGATAATGTCCTGGTTCTGGCAAGGATAGAGTTAATTTCCCAAGGAGCCAGGACAGGTGAGCCAAGCTGGCCGGGGCTATTCCATACCATGTGACATCATGCTCACCATAAAAGGGGGCTAGTCGGGCAGGGGAGGGGCGGCGTGTCGGCGTGGCTCCGGGACGGGTCGAGCGTCCGGTCGGTCGGTCGTCGGATCGGTAAATTGTTCTCTGTTATCACCCATTGTTACTATCTGTTATCAGCGCTGTTGTTGATTGTTTCCCTCTCCCTCGCTGTCCCAGTAAACTGCCCTTATCCCAACCCTCGAGGCTTTGCCGTTGTTTTTCCGTTCTCCTCCACATCCTGCCGGGGGAGGAGTGAGCGAGCAGCGCGTGGCACTTAGCTACCGGCTGGGGCTAAACCACATCAGTCCTTTTTGGCGCCCAACGTGGGGCACGAGGTGTTGTGATAACGACAAGTCTGACCCAAGTGTGTTAAAACAAAGTTGTTATAAGCATTTATACTGTTACTGAAACAGTCACTGGTCATAATGATGTTCTGTTTGGTCACATGGCTCTGTTTTGTAAACCCGTGTTTACTCTATGTAATCCCTGCGGTGCTGTTTATCACCTCTGGGAGAGGGGTTCGTGTTCTCATGTTGTTGTATTGTGTGATAATGACTTATGATAAGATATCATTGACAGTCATGGGTCTGAGCTGGTATGTGTATGTAGCATTTTGGTCAGGCCCGTACCTCGGTCAATATCTTTCAGAATTGATTAATAATTGGACCCAATCTATGGGGAAGACGGGGGGGATACCTTCTTGCACTCTTTCACCTCCCCTTTTCCCTTTTGGTTGGTCACAACAATTTTTGGGAATGTTGAATACCCTTGGAATGTTCAGGCCAGTATATTCCTATTGCTAGGTCTCCTGAATGCTTTCCCACTCCTGTTCAGGGTTAGCAAAAATCTTTTCAAGAATACCACCCAGGGATCTTCCCCAAGGCTGAATGGTCAGGGCTGGCATGGCATGTGGGAGAGTATGGGCAGGTATCTAGATACCTTCTCACCCTCGATGGTTTGGAGCTTCACTCCTGAACAATTGCAAGACCCTGATAAAATGGTAGAATATTTGAAAGGAAAATGCTGTGGGTATTCTAAGGAGACACAACTTACTGCGCTGTGCTAGGCCCTGGTCACAATCTATCAAACACTGCTTGATAGTAGACAGCACCATCCAGAGGGAGAGAGCGGACTCACAGGCACTGCAGCTGCCCAGGCCCCCGCAACAGGCACTGTAGTCGAGCCAAAAGATCAACCCACACCAGTATCAGTTGCCCCTATACACAAAAAGAAATACACAAGGAAATCGGTTCGCTTAGTGAGAGATGATGATGAACCGGGGCCATCATGAGAACAAGAAGAAGAGCCAGAACCAGAAGTGATTACTCGATCCCTGTCCCTGAGTGAGCTGTGAGATATGCGGAAAGATTTCAGCTGCCTTCCAGGGGAGCATATTATTACCTGGCTGCTCCGCTGCTGGGATAACGGGGCCAGTAGCCTGGAACTGGAGGGCAGGGAGGCCAAGCAGCTAGGATCCTTGTCTAGGGAAGGGGGCATTGACAAAGCAATTGGGAAGAAGGCACAGGCCCTCAGCCTCTGGAGGCGCCTCCTGTCAAGCGTGAGGGAAAGGTATCCTTTCAGCGAAGATGTCGTATGTCGGCCAGGCAAGTGGACCACTATGGAGAGAGATATTCAATATCTGAGGGAATTAGCTGTGCAGGAGATGGTTTATTATGATCTGGACAATGCACAGTTGCCCACAGACCCCGATGAAGTCCACTGTACCCGACCCATGTGGCGAAAATTTGTGCGAAGTGCACCATCATCGTATGCCAACTCACTGGCAGTAATCGACTGGGAGAGTGAAGAGGCACCCATGGTGGACAAAGTGGCTGGCTGACTCCGGCAGTATGAAGAAAGCCTTTCTTCCTCCCTAGTCTCGGCTGTGGAGAAACTGTCTCAGGACGTCCAGCAACTCAAAGAGGATATATATCTTACTCCCCACCTGTACAGACCCGTATTTCAGCTGTTAGGAGTAAGCGTTTTTCTGCTCCAGAGAGGGGATATAGAGCATACACACGACAAGGTATCCTGTGGTTTTATCTGCGTGACCATGGAGAAGACATGAGGAAATGGGATGGGAAGCCTACCTCAACCCTGCGGGCACGCGTACATGAGCTACAAGGCAAGACAGCTGTAAAAAGGGACTCTTCCAGAAAGAATGCTGCTCCAGTTTCCTCCGGGCAGCCCCCCCAGACCAAGTGAAAGGCCAGATCGCACTTCTGATCCTCTTGAAGGGACTTCTATGTCCTTTTTGCAAGAGGTGAGTAGTGACTATGACGAGCAGGACTAGAGGGGCCCTGCCTCCAGCCAGGTGGAGGAAAGGAACAATAGGGTTTATTGGACTGTGTGGATCCGATGGCCTGGCACATCGAACCCACAAGAGTACAAGGCCCTAGTGGACACGGGTGCACAGTGTACCCTAATGCCATCGAACTATGAAGGGGTGGAACCAATATCTATTTCTGGTGTGACGGGGGGGATCCCAACAGTTGACTCTGTTGGAGGCTGAAGTAAGTCTAACTGGGAATGAGTGGCAAAAGCACCCCATTGTGACTGGGCCGGAGGCTCCATGCATCCTAGGCATAGACTACCTCCGGAAAGGGTATTTCAAAGACCCAAAAGGTTACAGGTGGGCTTTTGGAATAGCTGCCTTAGAAGCGGAGGAAATTGAACCATTGTCTAGTTTGCCTGGTCTCTCGGAGGACCCTTCTGTTGTAGGGTTGCTGAAGGTTGAAGAGCAACAGGTGCCGATTGCTACTACAACTGTGCACCGGCGGCAATACCGCACCAACCGAGACTCCCTGGTTCCCATCCACAAGCTAATTCATCAACTGGAGGGTCAGGGAGTGATCAGCAGAACCCACTCACCCTTTAACAGTCCCATATGGCCAGTGCGGAAGTCCAATGGCGAGTGGAGGCTGACGGTAGACTATTGTGGCCTGAATGAAGTCACGCCGCCCATGAGTGCTGCCGTGCCGGATATGCTGGAACTTCAAGATGAACTGGAGTCAAAGGCAGCCAAATGGTATGCCACAATTGATATTGCTAATGCATTTTTCTCGATCCCTTTGGCAGCAGAGTGCAGGCCACAGTTTGCCTTCACTTGGAGGGGTGTCCAGTACACCTGGAATCGACTGCCCCAGGGGTGGAAACACAGCCCCACCATCTGCCATGGACTGATCCAGACTGCACTGGAAACGGGTGAAGCCCCAGAGCACCTGCAATACATTGATGACATCATTGTATGGGGCAACTCAGCAGAGGAAGTTTCTGAGAAAGGGAAGAAAATAATCCAAATCCTGCTGCAGGCTGGCTTTGCCATAAAATGAAGTAAGGTGAAGGGGCCTGCGCAGGAAATCCAATTTTTAGGAATAAGGTGGCATGATGGGCGGCGTCAAATCCCAATGGATGTGATTAACAAAATAGCAGCCATGTCTCCACCAACCAACAAAAAGGAGACACAGGCCTTCTCAGGCGTTGTGGGTTTCTGGCGAATGCACATTCTGAATTACAGTCTGATAGTAAGCCCTCTCTACCATGTAACCCGGAAGAAGAATGATTTCAAATGGGGCCCTGAGCAACGACAAGCTTTTGAACAAATTAAACAAGAAATAGTTCATGCCATAGCTCTTGGGCCAGTCCGGACAGGACCAGATGTCAAAAATGTGCTGTACACCGCAGCCGGGGAGAATGGCCCTACCTGGAGTCTCTGGCAGAAAGCACCAGGGGAGACGCGAGGTCGACCCCTGGGGTTTTGGAGCCGGGGATATAGAGGATCCGAGGCCCGCTACACTCCAACGGAAAAGGAGATATTGGCAGCCTGTGAAGGGGTTCGAGCTGTTTCAGAGGTGATTGGCAGTGAAGCACAGCTCCTCGTGGCACCCCGACTCCCAGAGCTGGGTTGGATGTTCAAAGAGAGGGCTCCTTCTACACATCATGCAACTGATGCTACGTGGAGTAAGTGGGTTGCACTGATCACACAACGGGCTAGAATAGGAAGCCCCAATCGTCTAGGAATTCTGGAAGTGATCACAGACTGGCCAGAAGGGAAGGATATCGGAATGTCGCCAGAGGAGGAGGTGACACGTGCTGAAGAAGCCCCACTGTATAATAAACTAACAGAAGATGAGCAACCATATGCCCTCTTCACTGATGGGTCCTGTCACATCGTGGGAAAGCGTCGAAGGCCGCTGTATGGAGTCCTACATGGCGAGTTGCAGAAGCTGCTGAAGGAGAAGGTGAATCGAGCCAGTTTGCAGAGCTGAAAGCCATCCACCTGGCTTTAGATATTGCTGAAAGAGAAAAGTGGCCAACGCTGTACCTCTACACTGACTCATGGATGGTGGCCAATGCCCTGTGGGGGTGGTTACAGCAGTGGAAGCGGAGCAGCTGGCAGCGCAGAGGCAAACCCATCTGGGCTGCCCCACTGTGGCAAGATATTGCTGCCCGGCTAGAGAAGCTGGTTGTAAAGGTACGTCATGTAGATGCCCACGTACCCAAGAGTTGGGCCACTGAGGAACACCAGAACAACCAGCAGGTAGATCAGGCTGCCAAGATTGAAGTGGCTCAGGTGGATTTGGACTGGCAACATAAGGATGAATTATTTCTAGCTCGGGGGGCCCATGACACCTCAGGCCATCAAGGAAGAGATGCGACATATAGATGGGCCCGTGATCGAGGGGTGGACTTGAGCATGGATGCCATCTCACAGGTCATCCATCAATGTGAAACGTGCGCTGCAATCAAGCAAGCCAAGCAGGTAAAGCCTCTGTGGTATGGAGGCCAATGGTTGAGATATAAATCTGGGGAAGCATGGCAAATTGACTACATCACACTCCCACAAATCCGCCAAGGCAAGCGTTATGTCCTTACAATGGTGGAAGCAACCACTGGGTGGCTGGAAACATCTCCTGTGCCCCATGCCACCACCCGGAACACTGTCCTGGGTCTTGAAAAGCAAGTCCTGTGGCGACGTGGCACCCCAGAGAGAATTGAGTCAGACAACAGCACTCATTTTCGGAACAACCTCATAGACCCCTGGGCCAAAGAGCATGAGTATTGAGTGGGTGTATCACATCCCCTATCCTGCACCAGCCTCTGGGAAAGTTGAAAGGTGCAATGGGCTGCTAAAAACCACCCTGAGGGCAATGGGTGGTGGGACCCTCAAACACTGGGACACACATTTAGCAAAGGCCACCTGGTTAGTTAACACTCGGGGATCTGCCAATCGAGCTGGCCCTGCCCAATCAAAATTTCCACGCCCAGTAGAAGGGGATAAAGTTCCTGTAGAAGAATATGTTGGGTAAAACAGTTTGGGTTATCCCTGCTTCAGGCAAAGGCAAGCCCATCTGCGGGATTGCTTTTGCTCAGGGACCAGGGTGCACTTGGTGGGTGATGAGAAAAGATGGGGAAGTCCAGTGTGTACCCCAAGGGGATTTGATTTTGGGTGAAAATAGCCAATAAATTAAATTGTATGATGTTAATAGCGATATACTGTATCAATGGCATGACCATAAGAATCACCCAAAACTAATGAAGGATGGACTTTGAAACTGAACAAAGTGCCATGATGATGGAACTAGAACTGACTTCAACTGGTGCCCAGAAACTTTATCGAAAAATCACATCTTTGGCATCCAGACTGTGAGCATGGACCATTCCAGATACACCGGCTGTGAAGACTCCAGATGCAGCGTGCAACAATCCAGCAGCATGCACCATTGCTCCTGCTCTGAGAGACTATAATGGCAGATGGAACCCAAAACCATGGACTAAATGAACTCGACAGACATTTTAGAGCGATAGCCCATAGAGTAAGGCAATGAGATCTGTAAAATAATCTGGGCATGATGTAGATGGTATGGAATAAGGGGTGGATAATGTCCTGGTTCTGGCAAGGATAGAGTTAATTTCCCAAGGAGCCAGGACAGGTGAGCCAAGCTGGCCGGGGGCTATGCCATACCATGTGACATCATGCTCACCATAAAAGGGGGCTAGTCGGGCAGGGGCAGGTTCGGGCTGTCCGGGTGGCTCTGGGACGGGTCGAGCATCCGGTCGGTCGGTTGTCGGGTCGGTAAATCGTTCTCTGTTATCATCCATTGTTACTATCTGTTATATCAGCACTGTTGTTGATTGTTTCCCTCTCCCTTGCTGTCCCAGTAAACTCCCTTATCCCAACCCGCGAGGCTTTGCCGTTGTTTTTCCCTTCTCCTCCCCATCCCGCTGGGGGAGGGGTGAGCGAGCGGCGCGTGGCACTTAGCTACCGGCTGGGGCTAAACCACGTCAAATGCAAAGAAAATAAATCAGCTTCAATCTATTAGTCTAAGATAGTGATAAGAATGGAGAGGGGAATTTTCTGCATCATATAAGGTATTGCTGTACAATTTTTTTTCTTCTTGTTGTTTTTTGTTTGTTTCAGGTCCTCATTACAAGTTCTGCAGCAGTAGTCCTAGCTGCCCCCTATTCCATGTCCTTCCAGTAACAGCTTTTCAACTATGAGGTGATGAAATGTAGACACTAGACAGGAACTGGGTTGTAAACCATAAAATCTGTTCTGGTTTTCCACAGTTACTTGTATTCTTGTACTTCTGCCCTTTTTATGGTCTTCCTTACCCTATTCTTTATTACAAACTTCTTTCTTTATTCTATCAGAAGTCTTCACCTACATAAAATCACTGCCTCATACATACTCTCCACACAGAATCTTGCTTTTTTTTAATGAGAAAATTGGCAGAATTCCACATGACTCACCACTTACGATAGCTTCTACAATTTTCTCCTTTTTACTCTATTTGCCCTTTTTTTCCTTTCTGATCTCTTCCTTACCTTTCCCTCAACCTCCTTTTCATTGGCTGTTTTCATTCACAACTGCAAATATGCTTTACTTTCTTACTCTTGAAACAAAACAGAAAAAGTTTGTGCTTATATACATTATTTGATTTTGGTTTTAAGTTCTGTCTTAGATGGTGGCAAGTGTTGTTCTTAAACCACTTTCAGTTGTCTTCTAGTTGAAGCTGCAATACATCCTATTTTCATCAACTGTCACCTGTCAGGAAGCTGCAGTAAACATTCAATGTGTCTTGAAACTTTTCCTTCACTATGCTTTTGTGGCACTTATTACTTTATAGGATGGAGCTAGACAGGAGTCTTCTTCCCAGGATTTGGGGTTTAGTCCATGAGCTTTGTCTTCAGCCCTTTGCTCATCCTCTACAGCTACTCTCAAGGTAGTCTCCTCTGCCAACCCAAATTAAACTGCAAACTTGTAAGCTGCATACAAATTGTAGTTCTGTACAGCTAAAATTCTTATCAGGCTCTTGTTTTTTCATTTCATGCAACATCCTTGTTTCTAGGCTTGACATTCTTCTTCTATGCAAGTGACACAGTGTATACAGTGACTGATTTTCACTGTATTTACTGTACTTTTCCACAATCTGTCCTTTTTTGTTGTACCAAGTGTACAGGACTTGCCTTTACTTTCAAGCCTCAGGAGTTAGATCAGTCCCTATATCATATGTAGGTACTGAGATGTCAGTTTCTACCTTCAGTCTCTTGTTAATTATCTTCATATCTTTTACTTTCTCTCATGTTGAGCTTACCTTTTATGAATGTCATCTTTACAGATATTGAAAGTGACTTTAATATCTTCTGAGGCATATGGTGTATAAAAGGAATGTTAGACATGTTCTGCTTGAGTGGTGCTAGGTATCCTGTCTGGATAATTTGGAAGTCATGCTAACCCTATTCTTATACATAATTTCTTCTGCAAAGACATCAGAGTATAATAATAATACATACTAATTAGATAACTTATGGTTTTCTCTACTGTACTGGTTTTGGCTGGGATAGAGTTAATTTTCTTCATAGTAGCTAGTATGGGGCAATGTTTTGGATTTGTGCTGAAAACAGTGTTGATAACACAGGGATGTTTTTGTTGTTGCTGAGCAGTGCTTACATAGACTCAAGGCCTTTTCTGCCTCTCATGCCACCCCACCAGCTGCGGTTAAACCACAACATCTACCTAGCTAATGGATGGGTTAACTCAGCAGATAACAAGTGTCAGATTCTAAGCTGATAGAAAGAAGTAGAAATTTTTCTCATTGGTTTAATACCTTTACTAAAGTTATGCAGTTTGTGGTGCCCATGGGAATGGAACCAGAAATACTCAACTTCTGGTCCAGTTTTTCAGTGATATATTACTGCACATGAAAAATCATCATGAATAAGTAATGTGACTCAAGTGGACCTGATGGTTCTTGCAATGAGGTTTTCGCTGTATGCACAATGCTGTTTCCCAGACAGTCTAGGTACTTTGTTCTTTTCTCCATTCCCTGTAAAACTGCATTTCTAATGTCTTCCTATAAATGTAGGGATTTTTTTCTTTGCTTTGTAACTACACAAATTGGAAGAGCTGGGCATCAAGTATGACTCATGCCCAGTACATTTGTGCCACTGTAATGAATTCTTGTGAGCTGGATTTGCCTAAGAATGACAAGTTCTTCCTTTGGAAGGGCTGCCTCATGAATGCTGTTATAGTCTTATTTTATCTTGTGTAACAAATTGTTCTTCAGTTAGCTTTAATTATGAGTAATTTAAACAGATAAAAGACAATCTTATGCTACTAATAACTGAACAGTCCTCAGGCTAAATTCTGCTTACCTGATCTCTGAAGCAGAAAATTTATCCTCTGTTGGTGTGTGGTGTTGGGTTTTTTTGTTTGTTTTGCATTTTTTGGGGAATGTGAATGGTCTTTGTATTGCAGTTCTCAAAGACAGTGACCTCACCACAATACTGTGATTGGTGTTATATACATGCAGGATATAAAGGCTGTGTATTAAAAAAAGTCAGGTGTTTTTCCTTAATACGGATAGACTGTCTCTTCCCCTGTCTCCCTAAGCCTCTCTACCCTTACTGGCATTTTGACCCTGAGAATATAGCTTTGCCATTGCAAAGCCTCTTCACTACTTTAATGGTGGCATTCAGCATTGCTTACAATAAGGCCCTGATGTAAAAAAAGAGTCAGAGATTGGTTGAGGTTGGAAGTCATTGTGATGATTGTCTCATTCAATCCCTCTGCTCAAGCAGCATCAACTAGAGCAGGTTGCTAGGACTGTGACCAGTCTGGTTTTGAATATCTCAAAAGATGGAGACTCTGCAATCTCTCTGGAGAACTTGTTCCAATGTTCAACTACCCTCAGAGTAAAAACCATTTTTTTCCTTTTTGCATATGAATGGAACTTCCTGTATTTCAATTTGAACCAATTGCCTCTTGTTCTGTCACTGAGAAGAGTTTGCCTCCATCATCTTTACTTCCCCAAATTAGATATTTACACACACATATAGGATCCCCCTGAATCTTCAGACTGAACAGTCGCAGTTCTCTGTCTCTTCTTGTATGTCAGATGCTCCAGTCCCTTATTATCACCTTACACTTTGTGTTGGTCAGACCTATAGATGCTCAAATTTTACTTATCTGGGCAGTTATTAACAGTGGTAGGAATACTTGTGTGTTAAAAAATTTTTGTCTATGATTTCAGTAGTCATGAATTGGGCAAATGTTCGTGAAGTTGCTTAAAGAACTAGACCAGAGACCTAATGCAGCTTAAAAATATCCTTGAAAGTGTGTTACTTCTAACCTGGGTCAGTTTGTCCCACCAGTTTGCAAATGCTTGTTCTGACATGGAATGTGTGTAGCGGAGACAGTTATAGTTCAGTGACAATACTTGTTAATAGCAGCTTCACGTGTTCATTGAATCATAGAATCATAGAATGGTTTGGGTTGGAAGGGACCTTAAAGATCATCTAGTTCCAACCCCTCTGCTGCGGGCAGGGATACCCTCCACTAGACCACGTTACCCAAAGCCTCATCCAACCTGGTCTTAAACACTTCCAGGGATGGGGCATCCACAACCTCTCTGGGCAACCTGTTCCAGTACCTCACCACTCTTAACAGTAAAGAATTTCTTTCTAACATCTAATCTAAATCGACCCTCCTTCAGCTTGAACCCACTACCCCTTGTCCTGTCACTACACTCCCTGATAAACAGTCCCTCACCATCTTTCCTGTAGGCCCCTTCAGGTACTGGTAAGCTGCAATTAGACCTCCCGGGAGCCTTATTTTCTCCAGGCTGAACAATCCCAACTCTCTCAGCCTGTCCTCATAGGAGAGTATGCATAAAGTATGTCAGTTCTCTTTTTAAGTCAGAACTTCTCGAACTTGCTATGAGTATGAAAGTAATCCTGCTGGTTTAACTGTTATTAAATATGTGCATTTGTAGAGGAATGGACTGTGATGAAATTTAAGCTTCTTTGAATAGCTAGGACACCAATAACTTCTTAGAAGGGAAATACTTGATAAGTTTTATAGAATCAATAGAATGGTTTGGGTTCAAAAGGAACCTTAAAGATAATCTAGTTCCAACCACCCTGCCAAGGTCAGGGACACCCTCCACTAGACCAGGTTGCCCAAAGCTCCATCTAGCCTGGCCTTGAACACTTCCAGGAAGAGGGCATCCATAGCTTCTCTGGGCAACCTGTTCCAGTGCCTCATCACCCTCATTGTAAAAAATTTCTTCCTAATATCTAATCTAAATCTCCCCTCCTTCACTTTAAAGTCATTACCCTTCGTCCTATCAGTCCATGCCCTTGTAAACAGTCCCTCTCCAGCTTTCCTGTAGGCCTCTCTAGATACTGGAATGTTCTATGAGGTCTCCCTGGAGCCTTCTCTTCTCCAGGCTGAACAACCTGAACTCTCTCATCCTGTCTTCATAGGAAAGGTGCTTCAGTCTTCTGATCATCTTCATGGCCCTCCTCTGGACCCTCTCCAACAGGTCGATGTCCTTCGTATGTTGGGGGCCCCAGAGCTAGATGCAGTACTCGAGGTGGGGTCTCATGAGAGTGGAGTAGAGGGGGTTACTTTAGTAAACACAAAAGTTTCATCCCATCTCAAGCTGTTCTTAAGTCTTGTTGTGTGAAAATTATATGCAAAGTAAATATTCTTATAGAAAATAAACATGTTTTAATTCTCCCTTGTCCCCCAAAACAACAAAACATTAATAAATAATAAATAACCCTTTGCTACTGGATCTCTCTGCTTGTATTTTTGACATTGGATCAGTTACTGCTCACATTCATTTACTACTGACAAAGCTTCATTAACCTCAGCAGCATGTTCTTTGCTTTCTTCAGCGTAGGAGGACTATCAGGATCAACAGGTACACCTCTGTCTTCTGTCTGCCTCATGTGCCCTCTATTATAAAAAAAGCTGAAGACGTCGTCCGTCTACATGCTAGCGCTACACTTTGAAATCCTGAAGTAGGAATTTCTATTATTGAGACCTTTTTTCTCAATGTTGATACTGCTGTGAGTGTCTGCAGTGTTGTGGGGGTTTTTTGCAGCAACTGAAAATTAAAGTTCAGTGCAGAGCTCTGAAGGCATTAAGGGGATTATTCTTGGAGGTCTTTATATGCCTTGGGCTTGATTTATCTCATTTACACCATTCTAACTCCGAATAACACTGACAGAGTAAGAAAAGAATGAGGCCAGAAGATGTTAATTTACATTTTCAGCTTCAGAGCAAAACACAAATGTACTCTTCCAGGCAAATATTAATAAGCTTTCGGTCTTTAAAAACTTAAATAATTTATTGATGTTCTGCTGCATTTGCCATGTTTCAAAAGAGTAAACATTAAAAACTCTGCAATATAAAAAAAATTCAAAAGCAGTGAAAATAGAAGCAGCAGTGAATAAAATGTGCATTTTGACCATAAAATGTTAGTTAAAATTAATAATGATACTAAGTGTAATTGTTAAATGTACATCAAGACATGAAAGATATTTCACACTTCAAATTTAATTTTAAAAAGGCAGCTTCAAGTGATAGACTTCGCTTACCTCTCAATTTTTACTAAATCAAACTTGCAGTTGCCAATAGTATTGAGAGATATAATGAATGATAGAATTTGGTCTAATACTATTATTTCTAGTGTCCTTGAACTAAGCAACTCTCTGCAATTACCATTGGAAATTATACGAGTCTTTGTGGCATTTCAATGTTTTAATTGTTATTATAATGCTATTTATTCTCTAGTTGTAATCCTTTTCTCATTTAAAAGAGTAAAAAAATGTAGAGGAAACCAATCTCATTTGCGTAATATATAAGTAAAATCTGGCTCCTTAGCACTCTGAAATCTGACTTGTACCAGCTCTTATGTGTCAAGATGAATAAGGGTGATTGGTAACTCTGGGCTGTCTTTTCTAGCTCTCTCTCATATGAAATTGAGTGGACCACACATCACAGCATTCAACCTTTCTCAAGTTTAGATTTTGGCTTTTGTTACTATTATATCCAGGACAGTTATTGTGTTATTTTTAAGTAACTCCTCATTTCAAATATGTTATACAGCCTTGACACTTTATTCATGTGAATTCATATGCTGTTTTATCATGAAGATTTTAAATGCCTCTTTCTAGCATCATATTTATGCAATATAAATTTGGTGTTGTAGGGTGCAATTGCTAATTTTTCATGTCTTCAGGAAATTTATTTGGCCTTTCTACTTTCCCATGTCCATCAAATGCGCTGTCTAATAGTAGTAATCTGTGATACTCATTTTATGGAGTATGATACATCAGTACAGAAGCACAGGGATGCAGAGTGCCAAATTCTTAAAGGAATCCTAGACTCTGAATGCAAAAGAAACTTACTTTAGGCTCACTTGGGAAAACTGGCTTATAGTCTGGGTACAAACTGTGGATTCTGCTTTATTCCCACTTAAGTCTCTCACATTTTATTTCTGTGTAATCAGACCCATAGGATTTTATGTGCTGGAGACTTCACCATTTTATTACTCATATCTGCTAATGCTCACAAAGGAAGAAGCAGAGAGGGGACAGTTGGCAGTGTAAGAAACATAAGTAGCTTAATTGAGTGTTGCTAAAAGTCCTGCTGTTTGTCTTTGCCTCTTGTAGTGGTTACTAACAGCTGGGGTACATTACAGTTTCACAATCTTGTGCTATGTATTTCTGAAGAACAACCTTCTATAATAAAATTTTCAGTATATAAAAAAATGCCTTGAACACAGTTGAAGCTTACAGATTATAAATGCACAAGCTGGGAAAAACCTTCCATTGTATCAAAATATTCTAGCTCTTCAAAATTGTGGCTTTGGTTTAATATGCTTGCTCTTTGGTAATAAGAATTCTTATTGTTTTCTAATGTTTTCCAAAAACATCCTTTTTCTTTCAAGAAGTAAAGATTTGCTTGCAATTTTGGGGGGTTTGGGGGGAAATATTCATATTTCTAAACACATTCAGTTTTTTGTGAATGAATTCATTTTACAGTGTTTTCTTGTTTTCAACACCAATTCCTTTGTTAGTAACTCACCTTTTGAGAAGAATTTACAAGAGAAAGAATGAATCATTATTTTACAAATGGACATTCTAGAGATGATATTTCATCTTAAGTCTGATTAACTTAGCTTTGATCCTAATGTGCTACTGTAAATGTAATTTATTCCTAAACAGAACTGAGTTTAAGTGTGATTAAGGTTACAGATATATGCTTCTCAAGTGTACTGAATATAATACATTATATCATTTAGTTTAAAATGACAATTTAATAAGGGTCTCTTCTGATAGACTGAACATGTAGACACAAACATCTAGCTTGTGATTACAAATCTTATTTCTATTCTACCAATGAAAGATAAATACGATGTATGTATTATTCTAAACTAGGAGCCATATTTAAGACGCCTGTTGACTCAGAGAATCTCTGCAGGCCTAACACAAAAACTTGCTGTGACAGTATTTTCTCCTTTTATGCTATAAGAGTAAAGTCATGCTATATAGTATGTGTCTGCATTGTGAATGTGTAAATTATTTTAATTCTGTGATGTAGAAATGTCATGTGCTTCTCTAGTGCCTGCTTCCCTCTTGGATAGCAGTTCACTACTTCTGTGATTGTAATCAGTCAATACCAAGAACAGTGCTTTCATAGAATCATGGAATGATTTGGGTTGGAAGGGACCTTAAAGATCATCTAGTTCCAACTCCCCTGCTGCGGGCAGGAACACCCTCCACTAGACCACATTGCCCAAAGCCTCATCCAGCCTGGTATTAAACACTTCCAGGGATGGGGCATCCACAACCTCTCTGGGCAACCTATTCCAGTGCCTCACCACCCTCATAGTGAAGAATTTCTTCCTAATATGTAATTTAAATCTACTGTCTTGTAGTTTAAACCCATTACCCCTTGTCCTGTCACTACACTCCCTGATAAACAGTCCCTCACCATCTTTCCTGTAGGCCCCTTTACTGGAAGGTGCTATAAGGTCTCTCCGGAGCCTTCTTTTCTCCAGGCTGAACAATCCCAACTCTCTCAGCCTGTCCTCATAGGAGAGGTGCTCCAGCCCTTTAATCAACGTCGTGGCCCTCCTCTGGACTCGCTCCAACAGCTCGATGTCTGTCTTGTACTGAGGACCCCAGAGCTGGATGCAGTACTCCAGGTGGGGTCCCATGAGAGCAGAGTAGAAGGGCAGGATCACCTCCCTTGACCTGCTGACCACACTGTTTTTGATACAGCCCACGATGTGGTTGGCTTTCTGGGCTGCAAGCATGCATCGCTGGCTCATGTTGAGCTTCTCATCCACCAACATCCCCAAGTCCTTCTCCTCAGGGCTGCTCTCAATCCATTCTCTGCCCAGCCTGTAGTTGTACTTGGGATTGCACTGACCCGCAAGCAGGACCTTGCACTTGGCCTTGTTGAACTTCATGCGGTTCACATGGGCCCACCTCTCCAGCCTGGCAAAGTCCCTCTGGATGGCATCCCTTCCCTCCAGCGTGTCGACCACACTACACAGCTTGGTGTCGTCGGCAAACTTGCTGAGGGTGCACTCTATCCCACTTCCATATCACCAACAAAGATGTTGAACAGTGCCGGTCCCAGTATCGACCCTTGAGGAACGTCACTTGTCCACTTTGAAACGTGGATAATGATGGTTTCATATTTTTGTACAGGCTCATAATAGTTACTTTTGTCCTCAAGTTGCATTGCAGTCAGCCTGTCTCATCATTTACTGAAGTCAAAAGAAACCAATACTGATATAAAGTATAGATTTCTATAGGTATGTAATTGGTACTGTGGATGTCTGGAGGTATGGGGTACCAGTGTCACTGAATAGCCAGCTGCTCACAGCTTCTGCTGGCCTGCATGTCCTTCAGCATGGGTTTGTGGCTGAATGAAATAGATATGAAAAGATGAAATACAAACCACAACAGTGACTGGGTGGTAATCCATTTTAAAGAGGCCTAATTCCTTATTTTAGGGCTTTTGTTGCCCACTTTCAGAATAGTTTGCAACATACCTTGCAATGGAGGATTCTCTGTATGCAGTGTGGAGTAAGCAGCCAGCATGAATATTTTAAAAAATAACCCTGCTAATCCAGTGCCCTCATGAAATATTTTAGAAAACGTGGCAACTTTATTGCATTTTCTTTGTAATACACATATCAAGTCAGACTCATACATTATTCCTTCTTTGTTTTTTTTTTTCCTCTAGCATTTTTCCTGTTTCCCCATCTGCAAATGTTTACTGAAATAGGCATAGCTGATCAAAGATATTTGGGATTCAGTTGCTTCTAAGTATTAGCACCTTCCTAACTTCTTGTGTATGCAGAATGAATTGTGTTCTGTTCTTACAATAATGTGAAAATTGTATCCCTGTTGATGATTAGTGTGAAGATTTGAAAGAAATCTACTAGCCTTTCTTTTTCTTTCTATTTTATTTTCTTTCCTCTGTGAATTCTCAGCATGAATTAAGGGTTTGGTCATATCTTTGAAAACAACTCTTATCCACAAAACAAACACAACATGATGCTAGCATGCAAGCATCTCCATGGTACCTTGCCAGGACGCAATAACCCAGGGGGAGAGGTCCTGGCTCCAGTTTTGGTTATCTTTAATTCAGTAATAGGCTCTGACTTCCTTCCATTGACTAGTTTGCCAGTTAAGCCCTGATACCACACAGTGTTAAATGGACCAAAATTTCCAGGGGTCTAGTTGCCTTGCATCATCATCCATATTGTTGACTGTGGTCTTCGATATCTTACAGGCTGGATCTGTCATTCCCTTAGTGACAATTTTGTGACAGCAAAATATCTGAAGACTGAAATAGCTCAAATTGTTTTATACAAGCACTCTGGTTAATCACAGATTTCACAATGTATTAAAAATTCATTGCTTCAGTTTCATTTGCTGGTGTATTCTACTTAATTAACAAGCATCCTGCTGATTTCCCCCCCCCGCCCCCCCCCAGGGACACTTTGAACCATGTAAGAACAGAGGAAACATTTTCTTTTGTGGACGTGAGATGGTACAACTGGATAGTTTCTTTTAAAACTCAGATTTATATATGTATCTGTCAGAATTATAAATATATCTGTTTATACAGACATATGAGATGACAGACTTTTGGGGACTGGACATTAGTCAAGCTCATATTAGAAAAAACCAGTTTGAGGTAAGACTACTAAAAGATCCAAGGCTATTCTATCAGGGCCGCCCTCCCATGCCTCTGCCTCCCTGTTGGTTGCATTGAGTGTAACAGAAAAGTGACGAAACAACTCTGTGGGTTTGGAAGAATCTGAGATAAGTAACATTTCCTGTGCTTATTAAATTCTGGAGCTTGATTTATTTGGGTCTATTTGTATCCATGCAACTATCAATTATCCAGGGAAAGATAAATAACTGCTTCAGACATTAAGTTCACATTTAAAATGATTTTTTTTCCTGGTTGATTTTAACTTAATTGCCTACAAGAAAGTTCGAGGGACTTCTTAATTCTGACTTTAGTATAGACTGAGATGGCATTATGAAGTTTTATGAATAATGATATCAAGCTAATAGAAATCAATTAAGTTTTCATATGGAGAGGATGAATTATTTCTCTTGATTCCTGGCATTTTAGAGGAAGATTACACAAGCTTCATCTTGGTGAATTTCAAGACATTAATTCTGCCTGGGATTTGGTATGTTTATAAAACCATGCAGCAAAATTTAGCTTGAAGACCCATTTTCCTTTTTTGAAAAAGCAGCTCTGAGGCTGAAAAATAAGCAGTAGATAGTTGTTGTTTATTTCTTCAGACATGCATCATTTATACTAAGCTGTACCAAAACCTGAATCATGGCTCTTCTGAGAAGGTGATAGCCATTTCACTTAACTTTTCAAGTATTAGTCTTCCTCATGCTTTCAAATAAAGCTAGCTGAATTTGTCTTTCGGATATATATTTCAAACGTGTTGATTATTCATACTTTTGAACCAAAGGAAAAGAAAGGTACTAGAATGATTAGCAACATGATATTTCTTAAAGGATTGGTCAGGAACAATAGGCTTTAGATAATAGGTTTGATCTCAGCACCTCTGTACTTTTTTGTGCAAGGTATGCCTGTGATTGATTTATGGTTCTTTCCTTCCTTAGTAAAATCTCTATGGAGGCTTTTTTTGATCTTTTAAGCTTTTGACTTCACTCCAAATAATAGATTTAAGGTAGTTTGGGGGTGAAAAAATGATCCTGTGCTTAAGCACAATGGAGACCATGCTCTTTACCAGGTGTTAAATTTCAGTTTAATGCTGTTCACCACCACATGGAATGATGCAAGAGTTCCATTTCTGTTCTGATTTGAAATACGGAGGATCTAGAGGAATCAAGATGCCTGTTTGTCTCCTATTTGTTGTTACTTCACATGTTGCTGTCCTTGGCAAAGAAACAGTCATGGTATGTCCATCTCTTGCAAGCCAGTATTGCATGTGTTTTGATCTCTCACGACCTGTTCACAAATTTCCAGTCAGTAGTATGTGCCAGTCTGAACTTATCTCTATACCAATCCAATAACCAAAACTATTTAGACTGTGAATTCTATCTCTAAGTAAATCTGCTGGGGAGATAAAAACAGTACATGTTTTGACTCAGTCACACAGCGTGGATTTCAGATGATGAAGAGGAAGAAGCTCCTGTTGTTCAAAAGCTCTACAAGACTGCTGGGGTGCTGGTGAGGAAATACAGGGGTGAAGTGCAGAGAACACTCGTTTCTTGTGTCCTCTTTACAATCTTGGCAAAAACTCGAGTGTGTCAGTCCTCAGAGGCTATTAGAGCCCTTTCCATTTGTATGGGTAGAAGGCTATCAAGGACATGAATAAAGGTATGGATAGAACCAAGCGTGTTTTTGGTCTAGGATGCTTTGATCCTTCACAATCTCTGTTTGTCTAAATAGCCATGGCCATACAAAATACTCTTCTAATAGTGTGTGACCAAAGTTTTACCTTCTCTTTCAGAGTCATACCTGTCTATTGTAATCCATGTATTAACAACCTCCACACTTGGTTACTGCCATTCATTATATCCAGGAAAGAAATCATAACCTGTGGGGGGAGAAAGCATAGTGGTTATGAAGTTAGATATCCTGATACAGCCTAGGTCAGTGGAATATAAAACTGCAAGTTGTAATCTTTGCCTTGGCTGCTTATTGGATATAATGGGCAGCTCAAGGTGGTGGCATTCAAGTTAGAGCTGATTGGGAAAAAACTTTGAAAACAATTTCATGCAAAATTTGCTTTTTGAAGAATCTAGTTTTCCCCTGAAAAGCAATTTCTACTGTCAGTTTTCAACTAGCTGTATACAGTGCCAAACAGTGGCATTCATGCTTACTAGCTAAGCAGTTCATTCATTGAGACATGGAGATTACCTGACTTGCGGCGGCAGGGGAGGGAAGGCACAGTACAGAACTTTCTTGTAGGGTACACTGGCTGACAACAAAGATGTGTAATCTGAGGGTTATGCTAAAAATGAAAAACAACAAAAAACTTATTAAGGCAACAACAAAATATTACAGACTACTTCTGTTCAAACCTTACACTCTCAGCCTCTTTCACCTGTTTCTATGGCTTCAGTATCTGATCATCTGAGGGTATGTATTACTGGAATACTTATTTCTGAGTTCTGGTACTTTTAGTATTTAATTTTACTAGTGTATTTTTACATGTATATGTCTGCCATTGACAAAAGTAAATACTTAATACCTATCTCAAGTTAGAGCTCTCTTAATAACTGCTGAACAATTTTATATCAACTACATAGCCAGATGAATAAATAATCTCACTGGTCCCACACCCAGCGAAATTAAAGCAAGCTACTTCTACCTACAAACGAAAGTACAGATATTTTTTATTAAAAAAACCCTCAAAAACCATGTAGGCTGTTGGATGCTATGGAGTTAATGACTGTCTGTTAAGAGACTGCAGATATCTTAGAGTTTACTTTTATCAGGGCCTCATATTGATAGACTTACCTCTCTCAAATGTTCAGCCTCTTTTCTCCTTCTCAGTGTTTTTATAAACATGTTTACAGTGCAAGCTGATGTCTACACTGCAAAATTACAAAACAATAATAAGAGATAACAGCAGGGAGTGATTTATCAAATCGATAAAATAAAGAATGACCACATGCTTCAAGCAGGGTCAAAGACAATGCTTGGCAAGTAACTTTGCCTTGCAATCAGTTCCACAAGAGGTTTCCTAGGATTCCATATTACAATGGAATAAATCGCAACTTCAGCTTTCTCTTACTCTAAATAGTTATCACTGCTTCGTGCATCTGTACAGTTTGCCTTCCAAAGCTGGCTTCCATCAATCAGTGATAATGACCTCACTGGGAAGTGAATGTAGTTTTTAGGAGATGCATGCCTGATGTGCAGCTAAAAGGACAATTATGTCAGCTTAGGCTATTTCCATACTCATAAAATTTTTAACAGCAGACTACCACTCCTGTCTAACTTACTTTTAGTCCAACACTTTCTTCCTGTCAATGGTTTTGGTTGTTCTCCACAGCACATCAGCTTATCACCTCAAAGAGTAAGTTGCCAGCTGTCTTTCCACACTGTCCCGTTCCTCTTGCCCACAAATTATTGTGGTGTGGTAAGTGATTAAGGCTGCGGCAGCTACAAAATCATTCAATTAAATTCAAGTTTTATTGTAATTTAGTAATTTTTGAATTTTTTTTCTGTTATATCTTTGTTTTCAAAACAAAATGTGTAGCTACTTCTTTCTCAGTATTTTTGCAGGGGGGAAGTAAAGGTGGTAGAATAAAATCAACTAAAAATTTAGAGAATTTTTAAGTTTTTTCTGTTTTCCTCTGAAAATAAATATTCTTTATGAAGAATTCATATGATATTCCCAATGGAAAAAAATCAGTAATAAAGAGGAAAACAGCATATTTGTACAGCAATGAAACTGGGGGGAAAAAAAAAAAAAAAGTGGTTTCCTGGGGTGGATGGAATCTTACACTTCTTAAACCCTACCACCCCCACACCAAAAAAATCTTCTACAGGAAGGAACAAAGAGACTAGTTTCAACAGTTTTTCTACAACACTACTTTTATCCGAACACTTGCTCTGGATTTACCTTCTGACAGATATTGTGCCCCTGTACTCTGTACATAGTGTAGGGTAGAGCCATGAACATCTCTTCTCAGGTGAAAGGCAGCAAAGAAGGACTCCGTATTTTTTCATCCTGTAAATACTGCTTTGAACAAGGTTCTTAAGATGCTGAGTGTTGATCTGAGCAACATAAAAATGGAGTTACTTTTAAATGTTAGTAGCTAAATATGCATTGCCTCTATGCCCAAATAAGCTATAGTTACTCCTATTTATGCAAGCTGCTTTTTGCTGAGGTGCAAACTGTCATGTGGCTGAGCTCGCACAGTGTTGTTTTTCAGATGGAACTGACGCTATTGGTATGAGAAACACACTCTTGCTTTCTAGTGCCTCCTGCCTCTTTGCCGTCTCCTGTCTCTTAAGCCATTTAACGCTTTTAAAGAGTTTCTCTGTAACACTGCCAAAGGCAGTGCTTGCATGGATTGTCTGCACTATAATTGCCAGTCACAGAAAGCTAAAGCTGTTTGGGCTACTGTTCTCTGGCACTTTACATTTTAATTTCTTTTTTTTTAACTGGGTTTTTTTTTTTTTTTTTGCATGCATGAATAGTAATGAGACAAATGAATTTCTAAATATTGGAGTAGTTTTGTAGCCCATCATTTTTTTTCGTAGTTGATGGGCTGGAGTCCACTTAGTGTCTCACAGGAGTGGAACAATGTATATGTTGCCTGATAACACAACACGACTGAGGAATTTTACAGCTCAGGAGGCAGAGCAAACACTGAGTACACTAGCCAATCTTACGGGTTTTGGTCTCAGTTCCAAACATCTTATTTCATAAGACCATATAAAATATGCAAGTTAAGTGGGGTCTGATTTTGGCATATGTGTGAAAATAAAATACCTGGCAGTCATGAGATTTCTATTTATTTGTTGCAGCAAATACATGACCTCTCTGAAAATGATTTGCTTTGTAAAACTTCTGTAAAGACATCTATTTCCCTGTCCCCATCTTTTTAAATTAAGTTGGCTGCTCCCCTTTTTATTTAATAGTCTTCCATCTTTGCATGCATGATATTTGTATGGTGAATACATATTCTAGTATCAGAGTTGGGAACAACAGCTTTTAAGGCATTTTAGTGACCACAGAATTTTGTGGTTTGCACCATTCAAGATTTCTGCTGAAAGTTGAGCCTACTTGTAATTGAAAACTTGTACATTTGGGCTGGGAAGTAAGGGGTAGCTACTAAACATGTTGTTTTCTTGTTCAGTTTTTTGTACAGAAGCTAAATTAAACAACGAGTCAACTGGACTTTTGGCAGCTGCAGTGGACAGTTATTTCACTCTTACTTGACTTGTACCTTGTCCCATCGCAGTAGTAAATATGTGTAACTATAAATTTAGTTCCAGATTTTGGTTTATGTGTGGACAGTTAGTGGTGACATACGTGTGCAGACAGGTGCTGGTTAAGTCAAGACATATGTGGTTCAGAGAAATAACATTGTTTCCATTAAATACACTTATTTAAATCTGTAGTTGTCTCTTCTGGATTGATGTTGCTATTTAGGTGAAAACATTGGTATAGCATTCACATTCCTTACTGTAAATAAAGAATTCTTCTGCCTTGCAAATTCCTCTTTAATTTAGATCAGGCTTCACCAGCTGTTAAAAGCAGGAAGAGCAGCCTACTCCAACTCAGTGGCTGTCTGCAGGAATAGGTCAAGGAACTTCATGGACTTCTCCAAGGTTAAACTTGGATTTTATTTTCATATGAATTCTGCGCAGTTGGTGCGTATTGTCATGTGACAGTCACCATGAAGTACTAAACCAAGTTTACTACCTAGGTTTATTCACTTATGATTAGTATAATAGATCAGACAGTCTGTGTTTTTAAAGAACTAGAGCAGCTGTACAAGGTTAACTGGATTATTTAATGACTGAGTGATTTCTGCCCCCATAGTCTCGTCTTGGATAAAAATATTTATCTAAAATGTTCCTTCTGTTGTCAACATTTAGTTGTGCAAAGCCTGATAAAACCCAGAATGATTCAATGTATTAGATGTCTATCAAAAATAGACTTCAGGAAAAATGCATGCATCGATAACATTTAATTTTACCAGGAGCAGATCTATTTTTCATGCAGCATATCTAAATGAAGAATCCTCTGCCGTAAGAAAGAAAGCATAAATGAGCATGTCATTCTGTACACATTCTTTTGCAACTAAGTACTATGCAATTCTAAGCTTAAAACATGGTCCTTTTTAATTCTATCACGAAATTTTTATCAGACTGAAAAAAATTCCAGCACCACAAAAGAGTATATTGCACATTAGTGCAAGGATGAGAAAGGCAACAGTTGTTTCTGAAAGCTATTTTCCAGTTGTATGTATCAAATTCATTGCAGGGAAATTAAACTGTAGAAGCCATTTTTGAGAGCAGATTGCTTTAGTAGTTCCTTTGTAGTGTATTTGTTGCAAAAGCTGAAAGCCCAGTTTGAGTACAGGTTAACAGGGAAAAGAGGAATGGCACCTTCTTTGGTATTGAGTATCCTGCAGTTTGGATACTCAATGATATGTTGTGTGTGACCAGAGTTTAGCTGTTACTTTCGAAGATTCGTTCTGCTGCTCTAAGAGAGCAAACTGCAGATCTCCATCATTGTCAGGTGCTGATTGCTCTCAGTTACATCCTGTGAAACATGATGATGATACCAGAACCCTTTTCTACAGGCCACAGTAAATTAGCGACCATAGATTATCTACCAGATAGAAGATTAATATATGTTGGGAGCAGTATGAAAACAAGCAATATTATTCTGTGTATAGTGTCAAGTGCAGCAATCTATTTTCTATGCTTCTTGTCTCTTAAAGTGTGATGAACATGTAAGTTGCTGTTTATTCACTAGGGTAATAACCGAAGGATTTTAACAGCATGTCTGGGACTTAAATACTGTATTGTTCTGTATCAGAACTGAGATCTTTCATTGGCAGAGAGAAACTAGTGGCTTCCAGCTTTCAGAGACATTATTATTGGGATACTGAGATGGTTCCTCTTCTGTGCCTTAATTTCTTTCATTTTTTTGTTTAAATAGTTAAATATCTGTTGTGCTAGAGAGCAGCAGAAAACCACTGATTTTATAGCTCAGTGGTTATAGTATTCAGTGAGCTATGGAAAACCTTTGTTTGTGTCTGCTGCAATTAATATTTATTCATATAAAGTCAGATCAGCCCAGTAGAAGAGATTGAGAGGAACTATTCCCAAAGCAGCCAATGGCTTATGGAGTGAAACCTGCCTGAGAAAGGCTAAGCAGGGCTGGGATCTGAATGTGGCTTTCCTACTGTTTGGGTAGGAAAACTATTTTGATCAATAGTTTAATGCTTATTGCAGGGCTACTGCCTCTCCAGTTTTGATGACCATCTGTAAAAATCAGAAATGTTTCTCAGTGGAGTTGTTAACAAAGCTATTTTGTTCATAAGAAGAAAATAACTTCTGGCAAATTAGTGCTTTCCCATTAGTAACATTATGTTAAAAAAAATCCAATTTTTTTGTTTGGTTGGTTTTTTGTTTTTTGTTTTTACTTGAAAGCAGTGAAGTTTTATAAGGTTTCCTGGGATGACACCAAGCTGATGTGTGATGAATATTTGAACTAGGGAAGATATGAGTGCTTATTGGATTTATTCAGGCAGATGAGCAAAATCTTCACTGGGATTGTTCTGTTAAGGATGATATACTTGAGAACCCTGTCACAAAATGTGAAACTCAGTGTTATTCCATCCTAAGGGGTCAGCTGAAAAACTGCAAAATCACAATCCAGCTCTGCAAATATCCATTTTCTGAAGATAAGTGGTATGAACATTTCCTTTTGATGAGAGAGAAGATTATATTTAGCATAAGTGATTATTGTGCCCGAAACAATTGTTAGTGCTGACAATACTGTCAATCTGGTGCATGAATCATCAGAGCATTGAACACATTTAAAACTCCACCAAAACCAAACCTACTAAGATTGCCCAATGACAGATTAATTGTCATTCTGTAACCATAATAAAGCTGTGAAATTATCTCCCTTTTTATCAAAGTAGGAATCAAAGCCCCTCTTTCTTTTAATTTGTTTTATATTTTCTGCCACAGTGTTGGAGATATTTATGAATAAAATTATAAAACTATAAAAAGAAATGTGTAAATTAAGTATATAAATGTGCCAAGAGTTGCAATCTGGCATGGTAATCATTCATTTAATAATTTGCACTTTGGCAATAATGAAATTCATAAATAGTCAGGAATAGCAGTGCTAAAACATACCAGAAAAAATAATGCTGATGTTATCAGGTATTTAAAGTTCTGATTGTCAGCTCCAGGGGAGAAACAGTTCTTGTAGCTGAGGAAGACCAGGTGAATAGCAAATCAATACATTTTGGCAATGATCTTTGTAACCTTTAAATGAAGTAATAAAATGTACTTATGGGGAGAATGATGAGTCTCAGATCAAGTGCCTGGGAACTGAATGCATATGAAAATTAATATACTTTGAATGCAGATTAGTTCAGTTTTTCTAGCTGATTTTTTCCTCAAACCCTAAATTCCACTGGATGTAGGATATATGTGTATGACACAAATTTTAAGATTCCTCAATTTGAGAAGTATATCTTGATGTTGAAAACCCTCAAAATGTTGAGGTTCCTCTTCAGTTTTCCACTCCACTTGAATCATTTGACACTTTGTTGTTGTTGTTGCATATATTTTCTTGATGAATACCCAGAACACTAATAATTTTCAGGTTCCCTACTGTATTATTAAAGTCAAGCTCTTTGTCATTTATTTCAGATTTTTTTACAGCAAAATGAATGAAGATACTCAGAAAACATTACATGCAACATTGTTGGTAGGTGAGTCCACAACTGGATCCGTAAGTTGCATTTCTTTCTAAATGGTCAAATTAAAAACATGGACCTAAATAGTATACAGACAAGACCAAAACTTTGATGTGGAGGTTTTCTCTTGGCATGAAAAAAATACAGAAAAATACAGAAAAATACATGAAAAAAAATCTCAGAAAATACACGGTCTAGTAACAGTGCTAGACACATGCCTCCACTTGTGTTATAACTTGTGTTAAGGCATTAGAATTAGTGGATGGTAATGTTAATGGAAGCATGAATATCAAAAGATGACAATCATATAGCAGCTTTGGAAAATGTTCTTGTTTTAATGTCCCATGCCACTCCTCTTCTGGTTCTGTGTTGATTTAGGAGTGGTGTCATCTACAGAATATCCAGTTCTACCCTTGGGATGTGTATTATTTCTCAAGATGTCTGGACACTGGTCTTGGTTCTGTGTTTTTAGATTAATAAAATAAATCCTTAATTGTGTGGTTACATTTGGGACTAACATGGTTCTGGTGAGGGTTACACACTCTCATCCTTCCTTTTCCCTAGATGCTGGAGTTCATAGTACAAAGCTAATAATCACCCCAAGACTCGTGGTGCATTATGAAAGTTCAGATATTTATTTGCAGAACTGTTTATAAGACAGGAGTCCCAGAAGGGGAAAAATATTGTTTAACCTAGAGCATAAGTATCTTGTTTTAGAATGGTGAAATATACTATCAGGTCTACTACAACATTTTCACCCCAAGCACTGTTAATGCAAAGAAGTCTCCAGGGATTGCCTTTGATTAGTGTGCACACACATGCAAAAACACAAAAGTGTGATTCCTCAGAATTAAATTCCAGGAAGAGAAAATGGGGGAGGAAGATTAAACTGTTCATACTTTATCCAAGTTTGATAATTACCTTCTTGGATTAATTTTGTCTAATCCATGTAGCTATTGATTTGGCAATAATTTGTGTTACATCACACAATTAGCCATGCTATACCATCTCTTTCTTCACTTTTGAATTATATTTCCCAAGGCTTTTTGTGCTAAAACATTGCTGATTGCATAAAAATTAGAATAATTAGTAGTTTTAGCAGTAGATGGCACTATAAGGTGTTATCTTAATTTATATGATTTCCACTGAAGACCTGAATTCTGTCCAGCTTTCAGAATGGAAAATACATTGTTACTGCACCTTAAACACCCTTATAGGGACATGTGTCGATAGAAATACTTTTCATAGCTCATTTAACTATTTTTTACTTATGCTTTCAGAAATACAGAGCTATGTGCCTGTTTCATTTGGAGGCAAAACAGGCACTTTTAGGTGAAGGTGGGGAATAATTGTTTCTTGTTTCTAGAACAGGAAATTTACCTTTGTAACTAATTGTTCCTGGTATTGATTTCAAGCATTTATCCACACAAATGGAGCAACTGCACAAAGCACCTGGAAGTTGAATAGTTGTGATTGATTGCTAGAATTACTTCTTCAATGGCAATATTATATATTATATTGTATTTTCTGTTTCCACTGATTAGCAAAATTGTAGTAAACCATTACAAAGTTAATGGATTAAAACAGATGTTCTTGCAAGTATTTCTTAATTGATCAGTTATCATTATGATGCAAAAAGTTATTGTGAAATATCAGATGTCTCATGGAAAAGTTTTTGTGATGTTAAGTGCATCTTTTGTGAACTTGTTTTGGTGAGAGTTGTTACTCGGACTAGAGTATGAACTTGACCATGGGTAGTAATTGGTAGTTTGTGCAATTAAACTATGAAGTTATTCATATGAATATTGATGAGATGAAAGAATTTCCATTCTGATCTCTTGCAACCTAGACAATCCAGGGTGAATTTATGGGAGAAATCAAAGATTAATAATTGTATTTTGTTTTGTTTGCTTTTTAAAATGTCCCAGAGGTATGTTTTTAAAGTTGAATGGAAAGACTTTACTAACCATTTTATGTTCAATAGAATCACAGGATGGTTTCGGTTGGAAGGGACCTTAAAGATTCACCCAGTTCCACCTCCTGCCATGGGCAGGGACACCCTCCACTAGACCAGGTTGCCCAAAGCCCCGTCCAGCCTGGCCTTGAACACTTCCAGGGGTGGGCATTCACAACCTCTCTGGGCAACCTGTTCCAGTGCCTCACCACCCTCATCGTAAAAAAGTTCTTCCTAATATCTAATCTAAATCTACCCTCCTTCAGCTTAAAGCCATTATCCCTTCTCCTATCACTACATGCCCTTGTAAACAGTCCTTCTCTAGATTTCTTGTAGGACCCTATATGTACTGGAAAGCTTCAGTAGTATCCGCGGAGCCTTTTTTTCTCCAGGGTGAACAATCCCAACTCTCTCAGCCTGTCTTCATAGGAGAGGTGCTCCAGCCCTCTGATCATCTTTGCGGCCCTCCTCTAAACTCACTCCAACACCTCCATGTCCTTCTTATGTTGGAGGCCCCAGACCTGGATGAAGTACTCCAGGTGGCGTGTCATGAGAGCAGAGTAGAGGGGGAGAATCACCTTCCTCAACCACAGTGGGGCTTATCCTGAGATCTCAGAGTGGCCCGGGCAGGCTGCACCACCACAGAATGAATGGAGAGCAGCCCTCAGGAGAAGGACTCAGGGTGTTGGTTGATGAAAAGCTCAACATGAACTGGCAATGTATGTTTGCAGCCCAGAAAACCAACCGTATCCTGGGCTGCATCAAAAGAAGTGTGACCAGCTGGTCAAGGGATGTGATTCTCCCTAAATTGGTGCTAAAACAAAGCCAAGTAACAAAATCTTATTTGCGACATCTCTTCCCAGTCTGTATTTGTGCTTCGGATTGCCCTGATCCATGTGCAGGACCTTGCACTTGGCTTCATTGAACTTCATGAATGTCCTAGTTTTGACTGAGATAAAGTTAGTTAATTTTCTTTCTAGTTGCCTATATAAGTGCTGTTTTGGATTTAGGATGAGAACAATGTTGATAACACACTGATGTTTTTAGTTATTCCTAGGTTGTTGCAGTGTTTACGTTAAGTCAAGGACTTTTCAGCTTCTTTCGCTGCACCAGGTGCACAAGAAGCTGGGAGAGCACAACCAGGACAGCTGACCCAGAATGGCCAAAGGGATATTCCCTACCATATAACATCATGCTCCGTATATAACTGGGGAAATTAGCTGGGAGGCGGAACTGCTGCTCAGAAACCGACTGGGCATCGGGTATTTTATGTTCCTTTTGGATGTGGTGAGCAACTGCATTTGTGCATCACTTGTATTATTGGATTATTGGTATTACTGTTGTTGTTATTCTCTTCCTTTGTTATCCTATTAAGCTGTCATTATCTCAGCCCAGGAGGTTTTTTTCTCCATTGTCCTCCCCATCCCCTTGTGGGGGAAGGGGTGAGTGAGCGGCTGCATGGTGCTCAGTTACCAGCTGGGCTTAAACCACAACAATGATGGCCCATTGAGAGGCCCACCTCTCAAGCCTGTGAAGGTCCCTCTGGGTGGCATCCCTTCCCTCCAGCATGTCAACTGCACCACACAGCTTGGTGTCATTGGCAAACTTGCTGAGGGTGCACTCAATCCCACTGTCCATGGCACCAACAAAGATGTTAAACAGCGCTGGTCGCAATATCAAACCCTGAGGAACGTCACTCACCACTGGTCTCCACTTGGACATCGAGCTGTTGACTGCAACTCTCAGACTGAGATCATCCAGCCAATTCTTTATCCACCAAGTTTGTCAGGCATGCTTTGCCCTTAGAGAGGCCATATTGGCTGCCACCAATCACCTCCTTATTTTTCATGTGCCTGAGCATAGTTTCCAGGAGGATCTGCTCCGTGATCTTGCCAGGCACGGAGGTGAGACCGACCAGCCTGTAGTTCCCCGGGTCTTCCTTTTTTCCCTTTTTAAAAATGGGGTTATGTTTCCCCTTTTCCAGTCGGCGGGACTGCCACAACTTCTCAAATATGATGGAGAGCGGCTTAGCAACTTCATCTGCCAGTTCCCTCAGAACCCACGGATGTACCTCATCAGGTCCCATGGACTTGTACACCCTTAGGTTCCTTAGATATTCTTGAACCTGATCTTCTCCTACAATGGGTGGTTCTTCATTCTCGGAGTCCCTGCCTGTGCCTTCTGTGACTTGGGCAGTGTGGCTAGAGCCCTTGCTGGTGAAGACTGAGGCAAAAAAGTCATTGAGTACCTCAGCCTTCCCCATATCCCAGGTAAAGAGGTCTCCCGTTTCCTTCCAGAGAGGGTGCATATTTTCCCTAGTCTTTCTTTCATCACTGACATACCTACAGAAGCTTTTCTTGTGGTGCTTGATGTCCCTGGCCAGATTTAATTCTGTTAGGGCTTTAGCTTTCCTAACCCGATCCCTGGCTGCCTGGACAGTTTCTCTGTATTCCTCCCAGTCTACCTGTCCTTGCTTCCACCCTCTGTCAGCTTTTTGTTTTGTGTTTGACTTTGCCCAGGAGCTCCTTGTTCATCCATGGGGGGCCTCCTGGTGTTTTTGCCTGACTTCCTCTTTGTTGGGATGCATTGCTCCTGAGCTTGGAGGAGGTGATCCTTGAATACCAACCAGCTTTCCTGGGCCCCTCTTCCATCCAGGGCTTTGTCCTATGGTACTCTACCAAGCAGGTCCCTGAAGTCTGCTCTCCTGAAGTCCAGGGTAGTGAGCTTGCTGTGCACCCTCCTCGCTGCCCTGAGGATCTTGAATTCCACCATTTCATGGTTACTGCAGCCAAGGCTGCCCTTGAGCTTCACATTCCCCACCACCCCCTCCTTGTTGATGAGAACAAGGTCCAGCATGGCACCTCTCCTCATTGACTCCTCTCTGATTTGGAGAAGAAAGTTATCATCAGCGTGTTCCAGGAACCTCCTGAAATTCATAAGTTAAACTGATTTTTATAATGAACGCTTTTTTGTCATGCCTCATACCAGTATAAAAAAAAAATATAATCTGAGTCATTCATAGCTTTCAGGAACCTCCTGGATTGCTTATGCCCTGCTGTGTTGTCCCTCCAACAGACGTTGAGGTGGTTGAAGTCCCCCATGGGCACCAGGGCTTGTTAATGTGAGGCTGCTCCTATCTGCCTATAGAGGGCTTCATCTGCTCAGTCATCCTGATCAGGTGGCCTTCAGCAGACCCCCACTATAAGTCCCCTGGCCCTGCCCTTCTTTTAATCCTAACCCATCAGCTCTCGGTTGGCTCCTCATTCATCTCCAGGTGGAGCTCCATGCACTCCAGCTGGTCACTGACATAGAGAGTGACATCCACCTCCTCTTCTCCCCTGCCTGTCCTTCCTAAAGAGCCTGTGCCCTTCCATTCCAACACTCCTGTCACAGGAGCTATCCCACCATAGCTATCACACTTTTTACCATGGAACTTTTTTGTGGCTCACAGTTGCCTTTTTGTGGAACATAAATGCTCAAAATCGTTACAATGTATTAAGGCTCTTACCTTTTTTAACTTAATAAATGATAAATAAAACTGCATACTAGAAAAGTTTTGTATATTTTCTCAGTACATTATGAGAATACAGGATTCAGTCATTATTTTTACCTGTACTTTCTCATGTTTGCACAAGTTGCCTTTTTTCCCAGGTCATATTGTCCTTTATGCTACGGGAATTCAAGAAAAAAAATCAGTTTCCAACAAAATCTTTTAGAAAAAACCCTTTTATTCTGTACTGTGCTTTCAAAATATTAATATCACTGCTTCAGCAATCAAATCCCTGTGAATGTCACTGCCATAAATAACCATATTGTATCTGCTGATGGTTCTACATTTTCAGAAAGTCTTAAAGCCCCAAAATTTGAAAGGTAACAAACTACCAGCAGAATTTAAAAGAAAAAGTGCATAGGAAAACTATCAGGAAATCTCAACATACATCAAGTTTTCTTTTCCAGACAATAACTTATTTTATCTTATTTTACCTTTACCTGAAAGAAGGGGAGAATTTCAGGCCCTTCTGGTTTTAGCAGCCATAACCTTGAAAGTGATGGTGATTTGTCATTATTTAAAGGAAGACTGAAACAAACTTTACATATTAAGTTAGGAATCAGAATTTGCAAAAGTTTATTTTCCTGCCAATTATAACTAAAGATAGCAAAGGAAAATATAGCACTTCTGCAGTATCACATATCATATAATTAACCGATATTAGAAGTTTGCTTTGATAGAGACTCTAGGGAACATTTGCCTCCTGGGATGACTTACAGTAAATGATGCCAATATTGCCTTGTTCTAATGAGAAGATTAAATATTTAAATGATTGACTCAGAACTTTTGTTTGTGTTTGCTCTAAGTTGGGATCTGTCTGTTATTCCACTTTTGAGTTGTGTTACATGCTCTTTCTCCTTATGCTTTAATGCAAGCCATTAATTTATGAACACAGAAGAATATGACTTTCCACAGTCCTGAAAAGGTTTAGGGAAATGGTTAATTTTATGCACAAATGTAGAGTTATTCTTTTTCAATATAGCTGTTGCAATAAGTTCAGCAAAGATGATTTTTTCAAGACTAGAAATTTCAGAAATGTGAGTTTGTCCACCTCTTATTTCTCTTCAGGATATTAATTCTCTGATGATGGATTATTCTAGCACAGACCCAAATAAGGACTTTTGGAAACTATTGCTCCTGTAATGTAAATAATGATAGTTCTCTACTAATGATATTATAATTTAAGGAAAATATGGAAATGTGGTAATTCTCACATTCTTGTTAGTGGTTTGAAAGATAAATATTAATTTTAAGTGCCTTTTTTCCCTGATAAAGTTAAGGAATGTGAAATTGGCTTCTAAAGCTGGCTTTTATTTCTTACCGGTTTTCTGCCTATGAACCTATACTTTAATTCTAGTGTTGTGGTTCATGTGCAAAAATAAATGCCACAGCAGATGGATTTTTAAACTATTTCCATGTTCAGGTTTGGGTTTTCTGCTTGATTGTTTCAGGGCTTGATTTGGTCCATGGAGCAAGGTATAGTTTGGACTAGTCAAACATGAGTGCAAAAAGCATCAATGTATTTTTCACCCTTGCCACAAAGAATTGGGCAAACATCATTAGTTATTTTCTGCTTATATGTGCCTGAAATCAGTGGTTCAGATGAAATCATTGTATCCATCATGTGGAAAAATAACTTTATATACTGAGACATTGTACTTAGAGTACACTATTGTTACACATCAAGGTAGATTGCAATGTTTATCTCAGAACAGGAGTGATGTTACCAATATATAGTTTCCCCTTGTGGAGTTCTCACTCTTGGAAGATTATATTCTTTGATTCTGTTACCTTAGTAGTGCTTTGGTTCTTTGCACAATGGGTTTACTGAAGCAAGAGAGGCAGCTACCTGACACCTAAGAGGACAAAGTTTTAAAGTTTGTCCTCACATTTGGAATATTTTTGTTTCATTTGTAGAAGGATGACTGTCACTTTTGCACAAAACCCTCTTGTGTTCTTGGTTTACTTTGGCTGCTCTGTGGCCACACATCACAGTAAGGATTAATAATTTTACTTCTATTATTAGATGAAAGAGGTAGTAATTAACATCGAGACAGTACACATGAATCAGCCATAGGCAATTCTTTTCAACAGTTTTATGGTTTTGCTTCCCATCAATTTCAGTATTCAGCCAGAAAAAAACCCTTTCTGTTTGTTGTCCTTCATTAAACACGACCCTAGGTGTCCCCCTTTCTTCATTTCAGTAATGATTTCTGGCAGAAAGTTGAAAAACAGCCTATGCTTATAGGTGACTGTTGGAGCATTTGGCAATCAAGGGAGAATCTCAAGTGTCTTAAATGGAGAATAATGAAGTACTGATTTGATACCTGTTGATTTCAGCTGAATCTGTGCTGATGCATGACTTGTTTTGGCCTCTTTTTTTTAACGTGCTAAACATTTTCCCATATGAAACTGCAAGCAAGGCTTGTAGGTATTTTCCTACATCTCTTCAAAAATTTGTGTTTAAGTAGTGTCAGTTCTGCTTCTTCCCATTAGATTTTGTGCTGATAACGCTGTTTATGTCTTGATGTATCACAAATACACATGGAGTTTTGCTGCCTTTAAGGCTCATAAGCTATGATCCACATGATCAGGGCTGCTATTCCATTGAGTCTGTTACCAAAGCATTTAACTAGTTTTAAGACTGTGTTTAGTACTTTCATAGGCAATTCTTCTTTGACTACCAAAGCATAATGTTGGAAGTGATATCAAGGCAAAGATATATTTGAGGCATCAGGAGAAAGAATGTAGATGTTTGCAGCTTGTTATATGTAAAGAAAGTGCAACTGTATTCCATGAATAGAGCACTTGCATTAAAAAAAAAAAAAAAAGTCCACAAAAGCAAACAAACAAAAAAACGCCACCACAGTTATTTTTAAAATCAAATATTTGAAAACTTAAAACTTGGCTTTAACTTGGTTCTGCCTGGAATTTCCTGCCCTCCTTATTAATTTTCCACTGAAATCTATTTGCAGCATTTTCTTTCTTTTCCTCCTATACATTGACTTCTTTTTGGACTGGTAAATATGTGAACAATCTGGCTCCTGTTAGGTCATGAAATATGTAAACTGAATGCCTGTTCTGCGAGACTGAATGATTGACTGGTACACTTCATAAAAAGTTGGCACCATTTCTGGAACTGCTTAGTGATTTGATTGTACTCATTTGCAGACTAAAGCACTATGAGAAAGTATAAAACACGTCCCCTTGAAAATTAATTTGGTCTTGACTGTCTGCTCTATAGTCAGGTAAAACACCTCTGAAACCTGTATCATATTTGCTTGTCTTCCATATATACAAGATGGATAACTGTTCTACAAATATTCTTTCTCTGATGGTGCCTCTTACTGTATTTTTAATTTGTCATTTCTCTAACATAGCAATGTGTTGTTTTACACAATTATTCAAAATTCAAGTAAAAAAACCCAACACCACAACACATTACTTATACTTAAGACCACACAGCCTGTATTATTTAGCCTTTTATGTAAAGAAAACAGAGCTTACTACAATTGAATGCCAGTTGTAAATACAAATGCATCCCTTTTCAGCCCTGCTTCTGTTCACAACCCTACCATACAAATAAGGATGAATTGTCTGCTCTGGGATAAGAATACCTCATTTAGTGCCTAATATCTATTTCAAGACATTGTATATATGAATGTATTTGAAAGTACTTATGTACGTATTTGTCTTTGCTTCGGAATTTGCTAAGACTGAACTTGTTTTATGTTAGTGTCATTGGCTTCTTTCTGACTCCCAAAAGCATCACTTTGCTTCAATAAAGATTTGTTATTCTTTTTTAATAAAAAATTAGCCTGCAATAGAGGAATTATTTCCTTACAGGAGCATCTCCTAACTGTCCTTAACTGAACAGTGAAATTTTAAAAGTTAATCTGTATCTGTCAGTGGGTGACAAGTAGCTGTAACAAACAGCTAATGTAAGGTAGGAAATTATGCTGCATTTCAGTGTTTGTTCAGGTAAATGCAACAGTATAAAACTTAAATGCTGTTAGAATCAGACATATGCATATGAACATGCCCACACACACACACACAAAAAAAAAAGAAGAAAAAGCTGAAAATAAAGTTATTCTACAGGTAACTTCCAGATGAAGCTGTTTGCCTCAGTTTTGCTTCCTGTTGTCACCAGAGAAGATTTCAGAAACTCAGTAAGAAATAATAAGGAGATTATAGTTAAACTTCAGAGGACTCATACTGACTGTTCACATGCTTCATCCTTTAATGACTGTATCTTCAAAGAGGCAGTGGTATCTCAGTCTCTGAAGAGGCTTTATGAAGTCACTTTATAAGCAGTGCTCACTGGTTTTTGATATGCTGGTCAAGCAGTGATTCTAAATGCAGTCATTTAAAACTCTCATCAAACCATTTTGAAAGTCTTCCCATTGTCTTCAATGCATTTTGGATTAAACCATTTATCAGCCATTCTTCATTCATCCTTAAATCATATTCCTGATTTCTACCTTCTAGAGTTTACACTGTTATGTTCCAGCTTCTTTATCTTTTGATCTGTGTCCGCCTTTTCCCAACATCCTTTTCTTCTGCCAGCCTCTTGCCACTGCAGGCACTTCCATGGGCAAGCTTAACGAGGTAGAAGACTCCTCTTTCCCATTTTGCCAGCATTCCTCTACCTTATTTCAGATGGATTTGCTAGATAGCTAACTTTCAGATAGCTTGCCGACAAACTTTGAACCTGATCTTTCAGAACTACGAGTTGGCATGTTGCTTATTGCTAGATATCCTTGTATTGAACTGATGACTTCAGCTTTGATCATACAACAAGAACCATACAAATACAGTGTCTACAATGTATCTTTAGACTGGAACTTTAGATGTCAAACTCTTTTACTTTCACTATGCTTTCTGAGGCCTCTGTTCTCTGCTTTGAACAGACAGTGAAAAAATAATTGCCATTTCCTTCGTGCAGAATGTTTTACAAGAAATCAATGTCTTTAAGTGATTATCATCTTGGTGTACTGATGCTTTTCTGGTGCTTTTCAAGATACTGAATGTGTGTAGTTATGAACATAGGTATATATGTGCTCACTGTCTCTCAAGTACTTTAGTGCAGAGACACAGATAACACTGTTTGGAGTGTGTAAAGTATCTTTAAGAAAAAGTGAGAACTCTACAACTATTGTTTTGTAGCAGTCCAATTTCGTACTGACTTACTGTAACCCTAAAACTTAACTCATTAAGACACTTTTTTTACCTTATGAAAAAAGTTATTTTTTTAAACTATTTCAGATAGTCTCAGAAGTGCCTATCACCCCAGTTCCTTCTCTTGCAGTCACACAATGTTATTAAAATGTCTTGTGCATCTCTTATACGTTTGGTTGTGCATTGTCTTCTTTTTGCTATTGTGTTTCTCATAGTCCACTTATAACTTGAACCCAAAGAAGCAGAATACTTAAAGTTGAATAAGGCCTAATAATGTTCTGCTTAACTGTAATTTATTAAGATGAAAATATTTTTAAAATAAAATAAAAAATTAATGATGTCATGGAAGATGAAGAGGAGGAGCCTGTAACTTCTGTGAGTAGTTCTTCACAGTTTAATCTGTAGTACTATAACGAGTGGTAGCACACAGGTTGAACTTGTCTTGGGTGCAGCTACTAGAAAAACAGGTCTGAAGTTCAAAAGGGTTGGATCTGGTGTGTTCATTACACCATTTACTTTATTATTATCTCTCATCAACTTTATATGCAGTTAAGATGAGTCTGAACCAGAGTCTAGAGATTTTGAGTCTTGTTTTTGAGTCAGGAAAAAAGTCTCAAACTGAAACATTGTGTGAAAATAAAATTATTTTTAAATTCCTTTTAATCTTGGTCATTAATGAAAATGGATTTTTTTTTTTTCCTTCCTCCTCCTTACAAACCTGTTCTGCTTGACTGTTTGGGTTTTTTAGGGGTTTTTTGGCAGTTTGAGAATTTACTTACTGAAGAAGCTTAATTGTGTATCTGGGAAGGGGTTGTATTAGATATTACACAAAACAATAAAAATGTGCCTATTCATAAGGTGATTTATTCATGAAACTAGCAATTATATTAAGAATGATAGAGTCCTAAAATATTCAGCCCTAGAGCATTAATACAGGTAAATATAATAAATAATTGTGTTAAATTGGTTACCAAGGAGGTGTAGCAGTATCAAGTTGCTATGGAAATGTTTGGTCAGAGATTCCAGCACAGTTAATGCAATCTTTTCTAGTTGCATCACTTCAGGCAGATAAAAATCAAGATGGGGGGAATATCACTGATATATGTGTGATACAAATCAGGATTTTTGGAAAAAGACATGTAGAAACCATAAAACTGATATGTTTTGAGTTATGTCAGATGTCCAAACTTCAGAATATTCAGAATATTTCATAGAATGGAAGAATATTCTTCATCTTGACAGTAAGAAAGACAAGACTTATATTAAGATGTGTGTAGATTTTTAGTAACCAATTGGCATGATTCAACTCACCTTATCTGTCTTAAGCGAAACTCCAAGTACAATTTCTTTCATGTATGTTGATGGTACATATAACTGTCTCTGTAGTGGAGTTTTGTCATCTCTTTAGGATTATTTTCTGAAGCATATAGTTATACCACGGTATTTAATAGTGAATAGACACTGAATGATGATGTGCTATGACAGCCGTATAATGTGATGTGTGTCCCACCAGTTTCATAATGGATTTTCTATGATGTCATACATTTTGGAAAAAAAAAATAAAAAAAAAAATTATTATAATCAATATTATGACTTTAGTTCCCAGAGGTAACATGAAGTCCATAATCTCTGATTTACGGGAGATCATAGTACTAGTTTGGAGTAGAAGAGCCCATTCTTAGTTTCCATTCAACCATCCCATCTGAATGAATTGCTGAAAGTTTCCACAATTGCTGTGCGTACTAACAAACTTGTAGCAGATGTTGTTTGTTGAGACAATGAGTAGTATATTTTCTTCTTGTATAAATAAGAAGAAATAAAGTCTTTGAAGCAGATGCTAAGTGTAGAAACAGTGACTATTACATAGCTTATGCCCATTTCATTTGAAATAATCGTCTCCAGCTTCAGAGTGCGAGTAGTTTCTTAATTAGGTTGAAATTTGTCATTAGGTCAAGATTGCTGTAGCTTGACAACAGACTAGTACTAGAATAGTACTAGAATATATTTCATTCCTTCTATATGTGGATGCTTACTATGTATAAAAATTATGTTTTCTATTTCCTCTTTCCAAATACAAAATTAGCACGTGTTTTGCTGGTTTTATTGGTCACAGGTATTGTTTTAATAGTACTGGTGGCCAGGCAAACCAGTTTCTAATGACCAAGTGTTCCTGAAGAGACAATCATGACAGCAGAATTGCAATCATATGGTTTGAGTAACAGGTCTATTAGAGGAGAAAAGGTTCTATTATTCAAGAATATTTTCATTAATTTTACAGTTCTCATTAACTCTTGGCTTTCGTGGACTTTGGGAAATTTGGCTTTGGGGTTCATGTGTGGGACTTAAGGGAGTCCAAGCCAATTTCCCTTGGAGTACATGATGAGTGTCTGCAAAGTGCTCTCTCATGCTTCATGATTATAGGTTCAAATTAGAAACTAGATTTATTATCAATACTGAATTCAGAACTTTTATTCATCACTCTGTTTCTTACTGCATAAGAGGCTTTCCTTTTCTAGCTGCTTTATATCATCTTTGGTTTCTTAGATTATTTTCTCCAATATCCATATCTTTTTCCAGAGAGCCTTTTTTATCCCTGATTATCTTCTGGTGATTTTCCTAAGCTCTTTGACTACCTACTTCAGTTTCTTAAGGAAGTAAAACAAAAATGAGATGTTTACTTGAAATTTGCATAATTTACATAGTAATGAATTAGGCTGGAGGAAATCGGTGAATCTCAAGGATAGGGATATGTACTGCAGGATAACATAAACATGGTAAACTGGGTCTGGGAGCAGTGTCGATCAAAGTAGATGGGTAAGCCAACAGTGGTGTTTGTGTCATTAAATAAATATGCCATTATCTATAATGGCATATTTATAATATTTATATGGCATTATATATCATATCTATATATTATATATATGCCATCTGCTACTAGAACTTCCTATTCTATCCCAGTACCTATTCCTGAGACTCTTGATCACAATTCAAATTTCAGGATTCTGCAGCTGGGGGGAAAAATATCTGAATTATAAATGCAGATTTGCTCCCAGTATCTTCTTTGGGTCCATGGAAAACTCAAAAAAACCATGCAAGTTTGGCAAAGCTTGCAAACTTCGTGGGAACTAATACTTTTTCCGTTGGAAACACTGGGATGTATGGTTGCAGTACAGATCATTTGTGACTTATTTTGAAGATTGCACAGACTGATTTTGTGTAAAACAGTGGAAAAAGAAATGAGTTGCACTATGTACCCAAACTGCTGAGATCTACAAAACTCAAGCCCAGGTGTCAGGATCTTAGCTATGTCTGCAAGCAGTGCTTCCAGAAAATACAAAGATGTTCCTGAAACATTGTTTTCTTTCTTTTTTTTTTAAAGAAAAAAAAAAGTAGATTTTTAATCTAGATGATACACTGTAAACTAAACTTAAATATACTTTTTGTCCACAGTTGGTTTTGTCAAAAAAAAAGGAAAACAGCATATATAAAATTCTGGGAGTATCCAAATGCTTATTTGTAACTTGAAACAAGATTCAGACTGTCAAATTAAACTACTTTCTGCTATTTAATCATGGAGTTGATAAGAATGTCTGTAATTTAAAAAAAAAATAAATCTATCCTTCTTGGTGCAAAGATATGTTTTGGTACTGTTTGGTGCCTCTAAATCGAAGTTGTCGTTGGGGAAGGAAGGGAGGCAGGGAGGGGAAGGATAAAGATAATGAGAAGCTATCTTTCTGTTTTTTCAAACACCCAGAAGATTTGAAAGGAACTACATTTCAGTGGATTGATGAGATTTGGCCAGGGATATCAGCTACAGCTAAGAGCATTCATTCTGTTCTCAGTCAGAAAAAGAGGCTGGATGCCAGCATTCAAAAGTAATTTTTCTTTCTTGATGTAAAGTAGTAGCTATGTGGCAATCTGTCATGTGAAAGCCTGTGGAATTCAAGAAGTTAGGCTGACAGATATTATCAGAAAAGTTGTTATTTAATAAAAGAAAGGTATGAAGTTGTAAGATACAAAAGTTATTGCATAACCCTATTGTTGTTAGCAGATCATGTAAAACAGCCTTTATCTGAGTATCTGAGGCTATAGCAACAGCAAGACAGTGTGGGGTTTTTTTTTCCACTCTTCAGTAGTAAATAGCGCTTAAAGTCAAGCAATGCTAGCAGTTTTTGTTGCCTCCTCTTTGCATCAAACGTAAGGAGAAAATCGCTAGAAAGTTGCTAGACTAAACCTGACTCGGAAGAAAGTATTTGCTTCCTAGCAAGGTTTCTTGAAGTAACGATATAGAAAAGGATGAAGATCTGTCAGATTTGTGGAAAGCTGATAGTTGATAGACAGTTGATGAGGTGACAGGACAAAGAGATGGCTCTATCAGAAGAATGCAAGACTGAAACTTGGAAAGGACCAAGGTAATTTCTATGACAAATACCTTTGCATAGCAAATTCTCTACATTTTAATAACTTCTATTTTTCTCAGCTGTTATAATGCCACATGTAACTTCTGCAATTTAATTTTAAAAATGCCCTTTGCAGTTCATATGAGAGTATCTTGTGTATAGTGCAAAAGTGGAATCATTAGGACTACTTTGCTGGAAAATGGAATATGTTCTATCACTATGAGCTAAGTGGGAGTGATGTATGTAGGAAGTGGGAGGGGAAAAGTAGGGATAGGAAAAAATTCCCTGTTGCACTTCCTAGTTGTACCTTGAGCTTTCTTTAATCCAGCTGCTTAGTGCAACTATGTTGCAACTGGCTGATGCCCTCTGCATCTACAGCTGTACTTTCAAATGGATGCCAAGAAAGAACATTTTAAGGCTGTTTTTTGGGAGAACTTTAAAGAGTGTGATAAAAGTCTGAAAATAAGAAGTGAGAATGAGAAAAAACAGTCTATTACAGTACAATTGGGAAACATTTTGATCTAGAAAAAAAGTTGTAAATGGCAGCTGTTCTGCACTTAAAAAATAAATATAGAAGATAAGCTGTTTAAAGTGCTACTTAATGATTTTGGTAATACTAATGATTGCTATTGCTGATAGCACATGAAATCAGGTCAAACTAATTAAAAATATAGATTTTAAAAAAAAGCTTTTGGAAGCAGAATTCCTAAACATAATTTTAAAGGAAAAACAAATTCCTTCACACACCTTCCCCTACTCTGTTGATTTCTCATACAGAATGAAAGCAAATTTCAACGTCAAATGTTTTTTGAAAAAATGGAATAATTGACTTCTTCTGGTGTAAGGCTAGCAAGTCTTGCATCCTTTGTGAGATTGTTAACTCTCTAATACCTGGAATTAATATAATACTTTACAAAGTATGCACTTACAAGAACAGATGGGGGTGATTAAATGTTGGCTTAGTATTCAGTCCCCTAACACCAAATACCATTTTTTGATTTCCAGTTAGTAATGTTGGAGCTGTTGTGTTCATATGTGTTCAAATTTTAATTACAATCATTTCCCATGTCTGATATTTTCTTTCATTTTTAATATATCTGATTAGTGCTTCAGGGCCTATACCTCACTTTCACCATACAAATGAGATTTAAATTCTTCAAGGGTTACAGTATTCATTTTCTGATTGTTGAGGGACTTGGATCTTATTTATTGTGTTCATTAGAGTATATTACTTTAAATCTTCTTTACTAAAGATTTTTCTTCTTTAAGATGGCGAAGGGTACACACATTTGAACCCTGTGCAGTATTACATACTACCTGCTTCAGAGCTCTGCTTTAGAAAATGCATGATTTTCAGTATCTGATTTGCTGACTCATGACCTAATGGTTGTCTCATGTCTGATTTCTAAAGATTACTATTCTGGGTGCCTCTCTCTAGATGCTCAACTTATGCTACTTTTCAAGGTGTATAGATTTTTCAAAAAATCTAGGACCTTTGAAAATCAACCTGTGAGGGTGTAAACTTAAAGAGGATATTTTGGAGTTCTATGGTCATAAACTGATGTATTACATGATATTAATCATTAATTAAATTTTAGCGGCATTAGTATGTGGTGGCATGGCTTGTGGAAGACATGCAACCTGCTCTGCAGCTTCTAACAAAACCTTCAGCAGTGGGGACAAGTAAACTGTCCAGAGGGTAATCTCTTGACAATCTCTAAATTCAACTGAATGAGTGAGTTGGAGCAATTCAGCTCCTAACAAATTATTTAGCTCTAATTATTTCAGAAAATCTTGAAGATATGTGCTTCTCTAGTGTTGGTGTTTGTGTCTTTCCATGTGTCTTTATACTTGTATCCCAGATTTCAGAAGAGGTCAGTGCTTTGTGGCTGTTTAGAGCCAAGTGTTCTACATTACCTCCCTGCGATGTTTATCTGAGGAAGTGGACCTTTGGATAACATTGCAAGGAGAAGCTCAGGATTTGGGCAACTTAATTTACTCAGTAGTTCTCAATATTCTGCCTTCTCAGCATCTAGCTGCCCGGGCGTTGACAATTATTGGTCCTGTTGTTTTAGGTCTCTGAATACTATACAGTTCATCTCTAGTCTTTCCAGAATAGAGTTCTTGCAATATTTTTCTGTTTAATCCAACCAAAATCTGTAATTACTAGAGAGAGTCTTCAGATAATTCTTGTAAATTGATATACTTATCTGATTAAACAGATTCCAGTTAGGCATCAAATGAGCAATTTTATTAAAAAAATAGAACTAAGCAAACTGATGTTGTTATCATTTTTGGAAGCTTTAATTAAGGTCCACTTTTAATTGTTGCAGTAAGGAGTAGCTGAGAAATTAAAAGCAGTAGCAAACTGGTGAAATGGCCAAGATTTTCTAAATGGGCTTAATTTGAGCAATATTACTTGGAATATATTTAGTACTAAAACTTCAGAACAGTGGTAATGAAATAAGGGTTGCTATGTTTGTATCTATGCAATTTACATTTCATAAAATATTAAAATAGTACTGTGTTTTTGTGCTAACATAGTTCTGTTTGGCTATATAGGTACCTTTACCCGATTATTTCATTAATGAATTGATCAATAGTTGAATACAATTTTCAAATGTGAACAAGTGTAATCTCCAGGCTACTTGACAATGCATATTTTGCCTTAAATATGATCAAAGTGTATTTCACTATAAGTTATAACCTTTCCTATAGAAAAAAGAAAAAAGAAAAGAAATTAGCACAGTTTAAATAAAATTGGTGAAAAGAAAACAATAAGTATGATGGGTCTTCATCTGTAATGCTTTTCAACTTAACCCTACCCTCCCTGCCTCTGAGTCCCATTAAATAAATGGTAGCCATCTGACCAAATATCTGATGAAAAGCACTGGTCAGGAATGGTTTACTTTAGAAAGCTGGAAACCAATTCCTACACTTCTCCTTGTGGAAGCTGTCAGTTATCATAAATCAACAAGACATATCATGACCTGAAAAAAGTCCTCTAACACATATCTTATGAATTGAATGAGGGACAAAGAAATGCCCTCTCTATGTAACATTTCACTGCAGAGCATGTCAGCAGCTGGAAAAATGCCAGGGTTGTGGAGAAATCCCAAAGACTCAAAATTGGCCATAAAAAGCCACATAGGCAGCCTTTATAAACCACAGGAGTATACAGTATAGGGAGATGGTAAGTGAAAGCAGAGGTTTGACCAAATTATGGTGTTTCAGTCTCTTATTTTAATGTCCTATTCTTCAGCAATCTGCATCTCATAATTCTTTATTCCCCGTTTCTCATTCCCCCTTCAGTTTTAACAGCTCACTCTGCAAGGCCAAATATTTTCAGTGAGCAGTCAGTGGTGTGTCTTTTTGTCACATTGCTATACCTTATATTTTGTTGCTTTTTTTATTAAGAACAACTTTTCTGCTGAATCACGTGCCATACCATAAATTGTTTACAGTTGCTGTTGGTCGGAATTTCCACTCAAAGTGAATTTCCATTGGCATTTTTTATATTTTCTGCTGAATCACATGCCATATCATAAATTGTTTACAGTTGCTGTTGGTCGGAATTTCCACTCAAAGTGAATTTCCATTGGCATTTTTTACATTTTCTGCATTTTTTTCCTGTGCTTCTGGGTGGATGGTCTTCTCAAACCAGATCTCTTGCACTGTATAAAAATGCTGGGAAAGCATTAAAGTCACTTTTGAGCAGGCAGAAGATCTTGGCCTGGTGCATGCAATGTAGCAGATGACTGTACCAGATAGCCCAAGTAGAGGGATTCCTGTGAATGCCCAATCCTGGAAGGTGAGCTTTCAGCTCACTTTGGAGTGGCAAAGGTACATTTTAGGCAAGTTTATAACATACAGACCTAAGGTAGCTACTGTAATGTAATCAGATAAGGATAAAGTTAGCTTAGCATGATCTCTGTCCCATTTACTGTAAGTGTGGGATTTTTGATATTCTGTTTCTTAAGGGTGAAATTTTTAAGACCCTAATGATTTAATTATATGGCACCTGGAGTTGGAATCAGAATTTCCAGCATTCTTTAGAGTGAGAATATTAAAGGGTCAAACTTTGAAAAAGTGTTCAAGACATCCATGCTCTCTCTCCCTCCTACTCTTAAGATGCTTAATGACAACAAGCTGAGCTTACTTGATAATCTGCCGATTTATTTAGGTGCTAAAATAAGAGCTAAACTCCTTTGAAAATATGGCCTTAATACCAGTACTGTGAGAGCTACTTATGTATTTAAAAAGGCTTAAAAGTCTAAGAATAGAGAGTTAAAGATTCTTTTGAAGGAAAGTGGTAGAAGCCATGATATTTGCCCTGATGCACTTAGCTTAGTTTTAAAGGGAGGAAAATTGGCTGGATGCTCTAGTGCTTATATACTATTTATGCAATTTAGAGTTTTTTTCCTGGACTTCCCTTCAGGTGAATTTTTAGGAATTTCCTACTTGTAGGCTCAGTTCTGTGCTACAAGAACAGATAATATACTTGTGCTCATTTTTTGGCAGAACATTTAGGACTGGAAGATACGAATTATTTGCTGGTTTGCCTTGACACAATTGTTCGAATTGTTCAGTGCTGCTGAACATTGGTCATCTTACTAATCACACTTGCATATCTCTTAGGGTGATTATGTTTTAACTTAACCTGACAGAAAATGTAAAGGAATGTGAAATTTATTAATAAAACATATTTTAACTGAGAAGTGATCCAAGGTTTTTAGTTGTTAAATATCTGCTCATATACTGTTTTCTTGAAAACACTTCATTTTGAATCTTGTCAGCCAGGTATTCTTTTTTTAAAATATATGTTTTTGTTGGTTAGCTCTGTTCATTTCAGCATAGTTGCTTCTAATTTGCATTGTTCTGAGAGGTAAATCTAGCCTAGTAATTGTAGCAGTCTCAGCTCCACCTGCAAAACCAGTGACAGTACTTTCTGAATTGGCATATATTTAGTATGCCTTGCAATGCCTCTGGATAAACCTGCAATTTAGTCAATATTTTATCCATCTTTACTAAAACTCATGCTGCCATAAAGTGAAATAAGTACTGGTTCATAATATAAAAGACAAATATGCAGTCCTCTACAAAGGCAGCACTTCAAATGTATATTGGTGTGATACCTCCTTGAACTTAAAATGCGTTGAATGGGAGAGAACACAAACTAATTCTGAAACGTCTAACCAATCTTTATTAAAGAAAAAAAAAAAATATCAGGCAGAGTTAACTGGAGAATGATAGTGCTGTTTTGTGGAAGACTTTATTTCTGTATGTATTTTCTTGGAGACACCTGTGTATTTTGAAACTCTCTGGGAAAGAAAATGGTGTTGTGGTTTGAAGCTGTTCACCTGGCAGCCTGCCTAGGAGCTGTCAATGTCAGGAGCTCATGCTTAGTCTTCCAGGTCATCCAGGGTTTCAGCTGACCAGGTGAGCTGCCAGGAGCTAAACAAGCAAGCTCGCGAAAGGAACGGGAAAATGTTTCCCATAGAAACATGTTTTGGCATGTGAATCTGGAAACATTTCTTTGGATCTGTTGAACACTGCCAGAATTAAACTCTTTCATGTGACATTTCATGTCAGCAAATGCCACAGAGTAATACTTTTTTTTTTTTTTTTTGTAGCCATATTTAATTTTAGTTTCATCTTGGCCTGGGGAAAGTTATAGAAGTGATATAGTAGTTACAGCATTGATGCAGTTTAGGCCTGGACAGAATAGCTTTGATTTGTGGATTAGATCCACTTGTAGAAATGGTCCAGGGAAAGTGCTTGCTACTTCTATGTTATACTTTTACAGCATATACATAGAGGCATAGTAGTAAAACAAAATCCTCATCTGTGTGTATATCCTAATTTTTAAAATAAAACTGTGCATCTTTGGTACTGAGTGCAAAGTAATTGGTTCAGATACATGGAAGCTGAATCCATGGAAGACCACCACTATTCTATCTATTAAGTGATGTCCAAGATTTTGCTGACTCATTAATGGAAGGAAAGCTGAAACTTGGTACTGAGTTTGTAGGAGCCTGAAGACAGTTTTTATCTCTTGCATGACAGTTTCATCTAGATGAATGCTTGAATTCCCTCCTATCCTCTATTAAACCAATGAGGTGATGGGATGATGGAGAAAGAGTACCAATGATGGCAGACAAGAAGGCAAAAGGAAAACAGTACTGGTGATGTTGGTGGAGATGAATGAAATTGTAACAGAACTGGGAATCTGCTTGTTTAAAATAGTCTGTTTAAAACTCTGAGATTTGAAGACATAGTGTCAGAGGGAATAAAAAGGACTGACTCAGTCTACTATGGTCAAATGCAAATGAGCAAGGAAGTAAATTATAAAGATATAGTGTTTGCTCCATATGCCTTGTTATTAATCACTGTACATATCTCTGTGTATTTTACATTAAAATAGCTCATTAATGAGTAGCTAGTTAACACAATGTGCATTTAGGGAGGGTAAAGGGACATTAACCGTTTGCAGTAAGTTTGTAAATCCAGACAGGGTTCCTAGGCATTATAACCAGTTTGTTTAGACTGCTGGGCAAACATTCAAACTGCAGATCATGAAAAGACTTTATGGTTAAGTATTTTTCAGTAAGGTAATCCTGAAAAATAGAAGAGCAGTAGAGATATTGAAATTTTTTTTTATCATCACATACACAGTTTTTGGGGGGTTATAAAGTATTGATGGGGTTGAGCTAAAGGTGATTGCATTCAGTAAATAAAGGAAAAATTAATTCCCTCAGCTGTAATTTCAAGACCTTCTGCTAATACTAGAATATATTTACACATTTTAGGAAGAATAAAACTATAAAAAGGAAGTTAATCAGTTTGTATTAATCACAGTCAGAGAGAAACTCCATTGACAATTGTAAGAATGAAAACATACATCACAATCCATAATTGGTATGGTTCAACTTACTTTGCAGAGTTGGCCTTTGATTTAGTGTATCAGTTAATAAGGTAAAATAATTACAGTTTTGTGTTAAATAGATATTCCAGGCATACGGTAGATGTTAATGGCAAAATATGAAGATGAGTAACCATACTGCAGTACTGCTGCTCAGTGCTAATATGAGATATAATGTTAGCCAGTTACTTTACTGAACCCCAAAGTATTGTCATTACTTAGGTTTTTCCTTTCAAGCTTGTAGAATTTTTGTCTCATCAAGTATGACAGGATTATATGATGCACTTTGTATAAAAAAAAGTCTAAGAACTAAGCTACAGTCAAGTGTTTAAAAGGAACAATTTTTTTTGTGTTGGTCTTAGTAACATTAGTTTATTAAACAGGAGCAGGCCTTTGGAAAAAAAATACAGATTTGTTAGCATCACCACATGGTAGACATGATAGAATTTTGCTGAAAGGGAACAGACCTGAAAAAAAAATCTATCCCCTTTGGGCAGCTTACATTTGAAAACAGAAAATTAGGGAATCACATACATTCAAGTTCTAGGGTATCTGGACTTTTAAAATGAGTATATCTACTTCTGGTGTCATAATTCCATGCTTTGTCAAAAAGGAAAGCTACAACTCCTTTTAATGCTTTCTTTGTTGCCTGCCTAAGCCTCATTAAACAGTTGGCTGTTTGGATCTAATCTTCCCAGAATAAATTCCTGGCTCTCTTGGTCTTAATTTGCAAGATAGTCATTCTTTAGAGGGGCCAGTGTTTCTTCTCTCCAAGTATTCAGCAACATTAAGATTAATATATGATTTCTACAGCACTGTTAAAGCCATTTTGATATCAGAAACTTTTGCTTCCAATTTTTACATGGATAGAGCACAGAGAGCCAGTACAACCTTCAAAGGAAGCATAATTTGCAGGAGTAGCTGCTCTGCAAGGTGTGCAATCTCCACTCAGTAATCAATTTTCTTGTGTGGGACTTGTTTCCCTTGTTAATCCTTTTCACTCTTAGCTGAGTTTCTCATCTCCTATCTCAGGGCCCTGAACAGTTTTTGTATACCTTATTGGTGGTGGTTTCCTTCAGAGACCTCATTAACATGTCCAGAAGAAGTAGAGTTGTATTTGGATGAAACACTTTTTAATATTTTCCTTAGATTCATAACTCCTTAGACCTGAAGAAATAGTACCTGTGTGAATTTCGCAAGAGTGGTATGCCTGGTAAAGGTGCAAAATACTCTTTGTGATAAGTAAATGATCACTTGGCTTATAGCACTGATAGGAATATCTTTTGTAGAGTTATGCCTCTCATACTATTTGTTTTGTTGGTGTGCATGCTGGGGGTCATATATTTAACAAGTTTGTGTTACCCCGTATCTAGTTCTAGGTTGTTGGTTTTTTGGTTTGGGTTTGTCTGGGTTTTTTTTCCTGATCAGAAGCAGTATCTGCAAAGAGTATTATTTTTATTAAGATAAATTCTGTCTGCCAAGACATTGTATTTGCAAATTCTGTAGATCTTACGAGTTCTCAACCTGTCAAGTTCTTTGCAAGCACTTTGAATTTAAATCTGATAAGAACAAAAGTATAGCTCCAACTTTTAAGTAGAGCACACAGTGTTTATTTCAACAGGAAAATATACAACTATGGTGGCTTATACTAATAGTGTAAGACATCTGGGTACACTGTGTAGATTTACTAGCCCAGAGGTCTTGAGAATGGAGTTCTTGGGTGTATTCAGGTGACTAATGGAATAATCTTTATGTTACTGCACAGAGGTGTTTTGCATAGAACAGTAGGCGACTACTTTTTACTATATAAAGCCAGGTAAATGGAAGATGTATTCTAATCCAGCTAAGAGAAAAAGTAATTTATTTTTTTCCTTATGTATAAAAATTATTTATATTAGTAGAGATAGTTCATGAAATAGATCAAGAGATTAGCAGGTTTTTAGTATTGAAAATAATTGATAGTGAAACCAGGAAAGCATGCTTTATTTCAGAGATATCATTTCAAAGAAAGGAAGAAAGCAATTCAATAACTGTCATAGTATAAAGGAGACTGGAGAACTTGATTTAATTATATAGATCATATATGTATATATTAAAAAAGAGGATTTTCTCTATTGTCAGTACTTCATAAGGCTTCTATTTGACTGAATTCTTTTGTATCTCTTCCTCAGTTTAAGCTAAATGATGCCATGCTTAGTATATCGTCTTTTTTTTCTTTAAAAAAGTCTTTCCTCATTGTGCAGTAATACTATCAGTGATAAATGCTTAAAATAAAGTTGATAACTGATCCAAAAATAAAGTTCATAATAAAATAAAAAGTAGATTATAAAAATAATGAAGTGTAGAAATTATTTTAAACATAATGGTTCAGTGGTTTTTTTAAACATAATGGTTCATATTCTCAGGATTTTTCCTCATGATTGGACTTTTTTTAATAAAAGTAAAATATGGCATTCTGTCATAATTAGATGATTTCAAGATCTGGGATTTAAAAGCATATCAACCTATCTAAATTTTTTGATAAAATTCAGAGTTGAAAACTGAATTGTATCCTTACTCTATTCTCCACCAAAATCTGGATTTGTCTGTTCAAATTTGATACCATGAAAAATGTCAACACAGTCTAGTGAACTATGAAGTAGGATTTAATGTGAAGCTTTATCTCTATAACTCATCACAAGGCACTGATATTCCTGAATGTGCTTTTAACCTTAAATTATTATGCATTATAATATAAATAAATTAAAAGAATTATCGCTAGAATTTTCCTGTTTCCCCTCTCCCCCAGCAGAAAGTGTGGCCACATGGGGGTAAAACTAAAATTCTTCTTTTTTCCTTTTCATGAGATGTAAACAATATATTGTATTTTGGGTCACATCATGTCAAATGAAATAATTCATTGAATCAAATCAAGAAGCATTTCATTATGGATCTGTCTGAAACTAATTAGTGTCTGCCTAATGAGGAGGCACCAAAATACCTCATGAGAGTTCTGTAGGTGTGTCATGTTCTCCTTTCCCATGCTTTTCCTGGCTGGCCTACATTTCTTAAGCGTACTGCAGTTTCTCCATTGGCTAACACCAGCAGCAGATCACACACGTATTGTGTGCCCCAGAGAGAGCAGGTCTCAATGGAAAGAACAGCTCTACTGTTGACCAGGGGAGAGCAGTACATTTTGAAAGCCAGCAGCTCTGCTCTTAAAGTAGAATTTTAAACTATCTATCATGTCCTTTAAACCTTAAACTCTAGTTTCTCATTCTGGAAAATTTCTATGTGAATACTACGTTTGCATGCAAGAGCAATTGTGAGGCTGTTGCTGTTCTGTGCTTAATTAAAATAGTGACCAGTTTGCTGAATTACCATGTTCCCCCTTGCATGGAAACTATAGCACCGATCTTACTTTCTGGTTTTTAACCTGCTGGAAATTATGTTGATTTTGATACATTTAGTTCTTGTTGAACTCATAGGATCAAAAGTTGGACCTTGATGTGGCCTCACCTTGAGTACTGTGTGCAGTGCTGGACCCCAAAATTTAAGAAGGATGTGAAGGTCCTTGAATGTCACCAGAGCAGGGCAACAAAGCTGGTGGAAGGGCTGGAAGGCATGTCCTATGAGGAATGGCTAAGGACTTTGGGCTTGTCTAGTTTGGAGAAAAGGAGACTGAGGGGTGACCTCATGGCTCTCTACAGCTTCCTGAGGAGGGAAGTGGAGAGGGAGGTGCTGAGTTCTTATCCCTGGTATCCAGTGATAGGACACATGCGAATTGTTCAAAGCTGCATCACGGGAGATTCAGACTTGATATCAGGAAGCATTTCTTTACCAAGAGGGTGGTCAAACACTGGAACGTGCTTCCTAGAGAAGTGGTCAATGCCCCAAGCCTGTCAGTGTGTAAGAGGCCTTTGGACAATGCCCTTAACAACATGCTTTAACTTTCAAGTCAGCCCTGAATTGGTCAGGCAGTTGGACTAGGCGATCATTGTAGGTCCCTTCCAACTGAAATAATAGTCTATTTTATAATCTTCAATATTTGCATCTTCATTGTGAACCATGAAACCTTGAACAAATACCTCGGGTGGAAAACTTTTTTTTTTTCCATTATTTTTTAAAGGGTTTGCACTTTTAGTATTGTAATCAAATTTATTACTGTAGGGATTTAAAAAAATTATGAAATAAAATGCTTCCCCTCCTCTCCCCCACTCCCTTGTGAAGGTTTTCTTTACCTCCACAACATATTAACATCAAAGGTAACAATTGAAAGGATGATGGTGTACCTAAATGGACACCTCCATCCAGCAAAGAGAAGCTGTTCAGCTAGATCTGACTTGCTTGTAGTCGTGCTTACTCCAAATCACCAATATTGGTTTTCACTGTGGGCAGGAGGTAATTGTTAGCTGAAACCTGACCATAGTGACAACATTTGTTATGATATTGGTGGTGTTTGAGAACAGCTTGAAAAATAGCATCGTAAGGTATATTGATGTTTTGGAAGCTCATGACTAGGAGAAGTTATGGTTTTCAAAGTTTTAAATCTCTCTTTTTTCTTTTCTTTTTTTTTTTTTTAATTCTAATTTGTCTCCACAAATTGGAGGAACACTGTGAAGATAATCACAATATATCTTATCAGACAAAGGAGGGAAAAGAAGCATGTGCCAGATGATTCAATGAGCAAGGAGATGTAGTGGCCAGATGGGAATGTTTAAGTAATGAATGACTTGGGGGTAGCGGGAGGGAAGCAGACATACTGTACAGATATTTATCGGTCGTGAGTAGATTGAAGTGTTGCAGGCTGAAATTATTCATTTCAGTCATTTTATTGAGCAGCCGGAGGTGGTATTCTGAAGAAGATGATAAACATCACACGTGGTGTTTCTTCAGACATGTGAGTACTGCAAAACTGCCACAAAATTTTACTATCCAAATCACAAAATATGCCCAGCTGTTCTTTGCCAACATAACTAATACGGAAAAAAACACAGATGTTGTAGTTACAGAAATCGAAATAAAGACCCATTCCCTAGCGTAGTGGGCAAGAAGAGAATATACAAAAAGGAACTTCAATGTTACTGTATTAGTGTCATTGCCCTGTTTTTCTTTGCACTAACTTCTGATTCTCCATATAGTTTCTTGTTCGGATACTGGGAAAAGGAAGTACAGCAAATAACAATAGCCTTCATTATGAGCAAATATTAGAGCTGGGAAAATGTTTTAGAAAGAAAGTCTCTGTCAATATTTCTTTGAATTTCTAAGTAGCTTTGCCTCAGTCATACTTGCATTCTTTTTCTTCACTTGCAGAAAGATCAAGTTTTAATGGAGAGGATATCCTCAGAGGTGAATTACAAGGTTGTTTGAACAAGTGTCTGAGTTTGGCATAGAAGTGCTGTCTTCATAGTAAAGATGGTGTTGCAGCACCTCTTCACTTGTTCAAACATGAACTGTGAACACTGTTTATTTTGGAACTAGATGTGGCTAAGTTGGACTCAAAGTAGAGCACACACAACTTTTAGATAGTTTGAAATCTATGTGTCACACAAAAAACCCTTAATGGAATGTATCTGAACATGTGGAATTTTTTACCACGCATAAATTGCTGGGGAATCCAATATTCTTGGATCTTGGGTTTTGTGTACCACAACTGACATTCTCCCAAGATTTTAAAAACAGAAAGAAAAAAAATATCTTTAAGATTACTGCTAATGAATATGTAGTAGTTAAGTTCATAATCAGCAAGATGTGATTTATCTGAAAAGCAAAGTTTAAGTGCTATTTTTAGTTCATCTTAAAGATTTAAGGTGTTGAGACAAATTTGAAACACTCCGCGATATAAATTAAATAATATCTACAAAAGCCAGATAAACATGGAGCCTTTTGCAAAAACAGATGGGACATCTGTTTCAGTGTTTCACCACCCTCATCATAAAAAATTTCTTCCTTATATCTAGTTTGAATCTACCTTCTTTTAGTTTAAAACCATTACCCTTTATATTATTGCTACAGGCCCTGCTAAAAAGTCTGTCCCCATCTTTCTTATGAGGCCCCTTCAGGTGCTGGAAGCCTGCAATAATGTTCCCTGGAGCCTTCTCTTCTTCAGGCTGAACAACCCAAACTCTCTCAGCCTGTCCTCATAGGAGAGGTGCTCCAGCCCTCTGATCAGCTTTCTGGCCCTCCTGTGGACTTGGTCCAACTGATCCATGTCATGATGTTGGGGACCCCAGGCTGGACACAGTGCTCCAGTTGGGGTCTACCAGAGCAGAGTAGAAGGGCAGAATCACCTCCTTCAACCTGCTGATCACACTGTTTTTGATGCAGCCCAGGATATGGTTGGCTTTCTGAGCTGTGAGCACACATTGCTAGCTCATGTCTAGTTTTTCATCCACCAGTACCCCCAAGTCCTCCTCCTCAGGGCTGCTCTCAATCCCTTCAGCCCCCAGCCTGTATTGATACTGGGGGTTGCCCCAATCCAGGGCAGGACCTGGCCAGGGCAGGACTTGGCCTTCTCAAACCTCATGAGGTTCACATGGGCCCACTTCATGAACTTGTCCAGGTCCCTCTTGATGGCATACCATCCCACAGGTGTGTCAACCACATCACTCAGTTTCGTGTCATTTGCAAGTTTGCTGAGGGTGCACTTGATCCCACTATGTCACTGATGAAGATATTAAACAGTACTGTTCCCAGTACAGTCCTTCTATGTATTCCCCCAGCCTCCAATCAAAAGCATGCATATGCTGGACAGGAACACAATGAAGATTAACAAATTTTCTTCTGAGAGAAGATTGGTGGATCATAAAGATTAAAGTTGCTTCATCTGGTTAGCTTAAGTAAACCACATTTCTTATTATTACTAAACAAAATTATATGTCTACAACTGTAACTACATTTAATTTGATCCCTTAATGCAAATGGACACTTTCAACTGAACGTACTGAGTAGGCTTCTGCATGAGTAAAGAGAATAACTTAAAAGTTTTTTGTCCAAATCTTTAACAGGATATCTTAATTCCTCTGCCACTAAGTTGGAGGATGTCACTGGTGGGAAGAGAAAATTAAAACAAAGGAAACAAACCTGCTCTTTCAAATGTATTTTGTCGGTCTATCAAGTTTCCAAGCCTTCTTGTGTAGATTTTTTTCACATGTTCAAATATCACCCTTTTGCTGGAATTGTTGACATAATTGTATTCAAGTGCATTTTTACCAGAGTTTGATTCTTTGTGTACCAGGTTTCTTTTCTCTTTCCCCTGCTTTGGTCCCTCCCAGTAATCAAGCAGTGAAATCCCATCTGAGAAGAATTCTGCAGTGTTACTTCCCTTTCATACTTCTTATATGAGATAAAAAAATGACTTGGAGAAATACATACATTATTCTGTTCAAAAATCAGCATAAAATGCCCATGCTACATTAGTGCCAGCTACTGGTACTTTCAGCCACTGATATGAGAAAATAAGTATCCTTCCTGGTGTAGATCAAGATTCACTAATCCTGAACAGATAGAATGCAGGTGTTTTAGACAAAATATCAGTAAGATGGTATGTTACAATGATTTCTATCTGGATCCTGATGCTTTGACTGTTTAGCTTTTTTCTTTCTCATGATGTGGTATTGATGTTAATATTTCAGCACTTAAAAGTCTCTTTTGTGGAATATATTTGTCCTGATACTTGTGATTCTTTGTTAGAAGGATTTTGCTGCTTTGCAGTCCCTATTTTTCTGACATTAATAGATTTTTAGCAATGTTAAAATTAATTTTTGCTGCATTTCAGATTTTCTGAGTCATAAATCTTAGTAAACTCATGCAATGGTAATTTTTAAAGAAACCAGACTGAGTCAGCAAAAATATTTATAATTGTCAGCTGTGTTGATTCCCTAGGAATGTAAGGGTTTGCCCTTCTCTAAAAAAAAAAAAAAAAAAAACAAACCAAAACCAACCAACAACAAAACCTTGGTCGCTACATTTTTAGTAATTTAGACATGGATGTAGCCTTCTATAGCTAAAATTTAAGAAATTTTTCTTCACTGAAACATTAGAGGGACAAAACTATAAACTACAGATATATAAGGACAGTAACAGATTAATGATGCTGTGGTTAATTTAAATGAATATATATGAGAACAAGATAGTGAAAGAAAATCACTGAAATACTGGGGAACATAATTTAGATTATAAAAGTAGGAAAAAACTATGTATATGATGGATAAGTGGCATACTTTGGGGGAAGCCTAGAAATTTGCATTTTGGACAATCTGAAATGAGATTTGAAAAGATCTGAGTCTAGTAAACTTGGGCCATAAAATAAATTAATTAGATTAGCAATTAAGGGGTGATCATACAAAGAAATTAATGAGGAGTAGAGTTTGTAACTAGGCCAGATATTCACATTGGGACATTTAGGCTATGGACAAGTTTTGAAGCTCAGAACAGCTGCAAAGAGTGGCAGATAGGTATCCTAATAGTACAGGGGCTAATTTCTCACCTGAGACAGCTCTGATTCCAGACTTACATGGTAAAAATATTGTAACAGATTGTCTTGGGACGCATAAAGCATTGCAGATCTCCACTTGATGTGGTTAGAGAATAGCATCATTAAACATATCCAAACTTATTTTTGCAGTCTATTAAGTATAATAGTCTCCAAAATTTCATTGGAAACATCTTTGGTTGAAGGTAACATCTTTCATATAATTAATTTAAATATGTTTACTATTTTTTGGAATGGGTATTACATATTTTAGTATGGCCTTCAGAAACTAAAAGATATGAGCAAACTAAGGGGGATTAGATTTTCTCTTTAGTGATAGAAGATGTATCTAGAGCAGAATAAAATAACTAGGAAAAGCCTATTGTATCTCTACATTTACTAAAATTATTTTTATTTTGTCTGGAGTTCTCTGATGTCAAGTACTAACCAACAGAAATAAAACAATGACAATAATACATATGTCTAAATGAGAAGAAACTTAATGGGAATTGAAATAATATATTTTGGAGAGATGCAAGAGGGCTAAGAGTGAAAATGATTGATTAAAAGGGAAGTTTTATGACCCATCACTTTGAAGTGAAGCAATGTAGGTGTTCTGATATAGACATGATTTAAATAATGAACTTATATCAACAATTTTCTATTCCAGTATGGTCAGGATTTTACTTCTTTCTGTTGCTAAACAAAATACCATGGCAAAATGGGATACATGTCTAAGTGCCTTCCATTCCAGATTTTTGTATTTATTATTTCTCTCTTGTCTAACCAGGAGCCCTTCGTTACATGCAAATTAGGTCAGAAAAAGAAATATTAAGTGGAATTAAAATAGGTGGCTGGAGGAAAATGTATTAAAAGTGAATGAATGGTGAAAAGATAGATTAAAAGAAAAGCATTCATAGCTACCACAAGAATCCAAGCAAAAACCTACTGAGGCAGACCTCTTGAAGGAAAGCAAAAGTAGACATTTATATGAAGATTAAAATTGCCTATGAGTAAAAGAGTTTTGTGCCTTAGAATTAGCGGTGAAAGGAGGGCAAGGAACTCTGTTTGGTATGCAATAACAGTTCAAACAGTCTTCTACATTAATCTTCTGTGTCAGGTAGTTTCCTGATACTGCATCTCCAGAGCAATCCTCTGTAGCATGAAGATATATACTCAGAAGGAAAACTACACACAAAACGGAACAGATCAGAAGGAGGGGAAGCCTTAAAAAATCAACCCCCCCCAAATACCCATGTGATAAAAGTACATAAGGCAGTAAATAATGAAAGGGAAAATCAGATACCTCTTAGACTGATTTTGAAAAATGTTTTTCTTTAATATGACTAAAGCCTTCCTGCAAAGCCTGAAGGAAGATTTAAAAAACTAGATACGAGATCAATATTTATCTTCACAGAAGGACATACTTAGGCACAGAAAGCGTCTTCTTTAAAATAGTTTGCATAGCAGCCAAAAAAGAAAAAAAGAAAAAGAAAGAAAAAGCAAAACAAAACAAGTCTATCATTGAAATATATATATACACGTCCTGTGTCCTTCAGGGGGAAAAAAAGGGAATTCTATCGTGCAGTTCGCTTCTATTCAATTAAAATACTTTTTGGTGATTTTGATTAACAAAATTGAAATAAAACTCAGACCATTTTGCTTGCTGCCCAAGGACAGTGTGGTATGGCTGCATACATTTATGACAATATTCCTCATCTATATGTCATCAGGTGGAATTTCTTCCATTTATGTGTAGTGCTTGTTCAGAAAATGGTTTCTTTCCTATTTTCATGGCAAGATATACAAATATTTTCCTTGAGTTTCAACAAAATCTCATGCTTAAAGATCATTCAGTATGTAATACAGGGAAATAAAATTTCAGTTAAATTACTCTACAGAATTTTCTACTATTACTTAAGAAAAATGTTTTAAAATGGACCTGGGCAATATATTTTTAAAGTCACTTCATGTAAGAATGCAACTACAGGAGAGCAGCTGAAAATATTTTGAACTTGTGTCCAATTATTGCATATTTTTTTGCTGAGACAAAAATGACTATGCATGCTTGAAACACTGGCGTGAAATTAATAAAAGTTGAGGAAATAAAGGAGTAGACTTCCAGAAACACTGCTGCAGAAGGCAGCAATATAATTGCTATACTGCCTTTTTCCATTCTTCCACAACCTCATGTCTGAAGTATTGCTCAGGATGTAGAAGACACATGTTCAGTCTCTTTACTTTACCTGAATGTCTTGTTGTCCTTCTCTTCACAGAAATACTCTACCTATGAGTGTGGAATATGGATTGAGACAGATAGAAATATCTATAAACTGGATCCTTGTTGTGAAAGAATCTGTGATAAAGTAGATATTTGATGACATGTTGCACAAGAATGTCCCCTAGCCACTGGCCAAATTCCCCTTTCTTTTTATTTTCATTAATAAATATTTAATAAGTACTTACTATGCTGCAAAATAATATAACAAGAATATAATAAAATTATGATGAGGAAAAAAAAGAAAATATTATCTTCTGAATTTTGAGATGATTCAGCCTTTTTAATTCTTTTTGTTCAGAGACACATTGAAAAAATAATTTATTAGTATGCAAGTCTTATCCAAAAGGTGTAATTACTTTTAACATAATGAGTGAGATTGTACTATGAATACAAAAGACAAACAAACAAAATGTAGTATTCCCTGGTTTAGCTCCACTGGAAAAAGATTATGACGTTGGAGTTTTTCACCTCAATGATTTACCTCAAATCCAAAGAATACCTCAGGATCTACTGGAAGTCATAGCTGTTGATTGAGAGGTGCTGAGCTGCCGTGTGGTTCTTGAGATAGGTTAAACCTTGTTCAGCTAAGCACTAGTATATATAATGATAAAGCTTTACACCTACTACTCTTCATCTGTCAACTTCTGCTTGAGTCTTGCAGGACTGGGCATCTCCTTAAACACAAAAATACATAAAATTGATACACTACATACTTTCCCATCCATTCGTTCTTGAATTGGAGGAAAATGACTGGTTCTCAGCATTTTGCAGGACTTGGCCTTGAATGCAGAATGTGGCCCTTTGGTGTCTTACTGAAATAACGTAAAGTGTGAGTTTGATAAATATGCTGAACTGGACTGTATAGCTACTGAAGCATATTTTGAATATTCCTCCCAAAAATGTGATATATAAATAGAACTACTTTAAAATATTGCAGACATCTGGTTTTGTAGAAGAATTTTGTGCCTTTCTGGTTTCTTGTATGTTAAAAAGTCAATTATTGCAAACTATCTCTGTAATTTCTGAATCATTACCCATTTTTCCTTAAGCAAAATTATCCTTGTTCAGAGATTGCTTAGTGTATAATCTGGTTACTCTACATTTGTAATGCTTTCATGAGATTTGACATATGTGTTACCATACCATTAATTACCATTACTATGACATAAGTTGTTTATTTTATTGTCTACAGAAGATACTCCCATTTTTTTGTGTGAATGCGATTGAGTTGTTCTGTAGAATAAGAGCAGCTTTTGGTACCTGGTAATGATATTAATGATACTATACCAGGAATTTACTGAAGAGGTCACTGAATCTATGTATAGAGTTTAATAAGGATATTCAGAAAATGTCGTGGTGATATCAGACCATGTAAAACAAAAACATTCTCTGAGCTCATGACAGTTTTAGACTTGACAGAATAGTTTAGTGGTACAGCATAGTTTTCTCACAGTGCTGAGATTTTCCCTTGGTCATTGCAAGATGGTCTTTTTTCAGGTGAAGTACAATGGTGTGCTTAAAAATATAGCTATTCTTTTGGAAAAGATGTCTGGGTTTTTTCACTGAAGAACTGAGGTAATTTCATAAATATGTTTCTGTATTTCAATTAGAAAAAATTTATTCTCATGAACGTGTAACCCTCACTTACAGCTATTGTCAAATGAAATAAACTTACTGAGAAGGATACATAGTAAACCAAAGAGTCTTCTACTGCAGGTAGCAATGTTTTTGGAATTCACTTTCAAAATAGTTGGAAGTGTTTGTAATTTTATAAATACAAATAGCTTTTCCTGCATTTTATAAATAGAATGTACACATAATAAGCAATGCCAATGAATATTTTTTGACGGCATATATATCAGATAATTAGAGTTGAAGCTCATATCTAAATGCTTGTTTCTTGCAGAAGACATTTTTCTCAGATGCATTGATCTGATCTGATATTAGATTGCAGCTACTAAAAAAAATTTGTAATACATTAACATTTCAAATTGCCACCTTTCACATCTGCTACATCATATTATGGGAAGTGAACGACATAATAATTTTAATAATTTTTTTCTTTCTGCTTGATTTGTTAGACTTTTTTCTTTTTTTTTTTTTTAAGTGATTCATGGATGTTCAGTGTTGCTTTTGTTTTGAATAATGTTTCGCACTTGCTCTTAGAGTTTTGATTTTCAACTTCTAAAGTACTAGCATTAATGAGGTATGTGTACACTTCTCACGAGCGGCTTACTGCTCCGGTTTACTGTTCATTAGTGGATATGAAGAGGAAATAGGTTTTAATTTCTGTTTGTCTTAATTTCTCTACCTCAGTTTATCTTTTGGCCAAATGGAGACAAATAAATTATCTTGCTTGTAAAGTGCTTTATGAAATACTGATGATCAGTATTAGTGTGTGTTGATTTTGCGTGGCAAGGTTTTAGTAGTGGGGGGGGGCTACAGGGGTGGCTTCTGTGAGAAGCTGCTAGAAGCTTCCCCTGTGTCTGATAGAGCCAATGCCAGCCGGCTCCAAGATGGACCCGCCGCTGGCCAAGGCCAAGCCAATCAGCGCCTCTGTGATAACATATTTGAGAAAGAGAAAAACAGAGAGCGCTTTTGCAGCCAGAGAGAGGAGTGAGAAGATGTAAGAAGCTCTGCAGACACCAAGGTCAGTGCAGAAGGAGGGGGAGGAGGTGCTCCAGGCGCTGGAGCAAGATTCCCCTGCAGCCCATGGTGAAGACCATGGTGAAGCAGGCTGTCCCCCTGCAGCCCATGGAGGAAGGATGAGGGGGTGTAGAGATTCCCGCTGCAGCCCGTGGAAGACCCCATGCTGGAGCAGGTGGAGGCACCTGAAGGAGGCTGTGACCCCGTGGGAAGCCCGTGCTGGAGCAAGCTCCTGGCAGGACCTGTGGATCCGTGGAGAGAGGAGCCCACGCCAGAGCAGGTTTGCTGACAGGACTTGTGACGGTGGAGCAGTTTGCTCCTGAAGGTCTGCACCCCGTGGAGGAGACTCACGTTGGAGAAGGTCATGAAGGACTGTCTCCCGTGAGAGGGACCCCACGCTGGAGCGGGGGAACGATGAGTCCTCCCCCTGAGGATGAAGTGGCAGAAACACAGCGTGATGAACTGACCGTAACCCCCACTCCCCGTCCCCCTGTGCCACTGGGGGGGCGGAGGTTGAAGCCGGGAGTGAAGTTGAGCCCGGGAAGATGGGAGGGGTGGGGGGAGGTGTTTTTAAGATTTGGTTTTATTTCTCATTTCTCTACTCTGTTTTGTTTAGTAATAAATAAGATGAATTCCCTCTCTAAGTTCGGTCTGTTTTGCTCGTGATGATAATTAGAGAATGATCTCTCCCTGTCCTTATCTCGACCTGTAAGTTTTCTTTCATTGTACCTTTTCTCCCCTGTCTAATGAAAGAGGGGAGTGATAGAGTGGCTCTGGTGGGCACCTGGCCCTCAGCCAGGGTCAACCCACCACGTAGTGATGAGAATTAATATTTGCTAACACTATTATTGATGTATTTTTCTTTGCTTCTGTTAGCAAAGAGAACATTGTTTCCATGTTTAGTATTGAAGGTTGAATTGTGATGTTTTCTAAAATGGACAGCCAACTCCAAGATATCTAGAAGTTGTTTTCTCTGCTAAAAGTTATTTGGTATACAGAGTGCTTCTACCTTATCCATTTATATTCCCTGCAGCACTTTATAGTAGACATTAATTCTCAATTTTGGAGCTCCCTTCAGTAACCCACATACTTCTGATATCTGCCCACTGCTAATGAATATGAATGAAATGAAAAGCAATCCCTCATAACTTAAAATAATTATTGTAGAGTCTGATAGAAATGGGCAGGTTTACATAAAACACTGTAAAGTATATTTTTTTAAGAACTCTCCCTGTAATTCTTTGAAGAACATATGTCAAAATGTGCTGCAGTAATTTCTCTGAGAAAGGAAATTGTATTAAATTAGAGGCATAAAAATCACGAGAGGCAAATACTTAAATTCTTAAAATAAATTTTATACAGTACTGTGCATATGAACAGAGATCCTTGAATTATTCATTGTGCGTAACTCATTGGCCAAATTTAAACCTTTTATGTTGGGGCGCATCATGATTTTGATAGCTTTTTTTTAATTATTATTTATTATTTATAGCGCTTCAATGAAGTCTTTGTAAGAACAGATGTACAGTGCATCTTGGTCTGAAAAATACTTGGCCAAAATGATGGAATAGAAATCTGATGTGGTTTAGAGGTCCATTATTAAGCCCTTTTCTTAGAAATAATAATAAAAAAATTCATGTGCATCATAACCTGGAAAAATTTGCATAATGACCAACAGCATACCTGCATCTGCTCTTGGGTTAAAACGGTTACATGCAGGTTTGATTTCAGGGTAAGCTGAAATGCAGAGCAAATATGGACAATATGATTAATTAATTTTGAAAATAATAAAGTGATTGCGGATTCTCAACTGTTGATAATTGATGGCTATTTTTTGAATTTTCTTATTCTATTTAAGAAAATGGCTGTAGAACAATACGGTGTATTCTGATAGCAAATCGGAGTGTATAAGGCCGATGTGAATGTAAACTTGAAATCTTTATTAAAATACTGTTAACACTGTAAACATGTGAGAATCCACATAGAATGAGTTTGCATTAAAGCTTTAGTTTGCCCTGGTGAAGGCAGATGGAAAGTACAAATATATTGCTTCTGACAATAATGCTGACATTACTTGTTGGTTTAGCAATCATGTCTAATTGTTTTCTAGGCAGAGTATGTATATAGTTAGGTACCTATAAGTACAAATAATAACAAAGTAAAATAGTTAAAAGAAGCATCTTATTGTAGGTGTCTCCAAATGTGCCATACATAAACAAAACTGCTAAATTATTTTCTTAGTCTGGTTACTTCATTTGGGTTAATGACCTTGTGTACTGAGATTTAACAATAATTAGATTAGTTTCCCAAATTGCAGTCTCTCATATTAAAAGCTGATGTCTAGACTGAAAGAAAAACAAAGATCCAAAGAGTTCAGAAACAAAATAGTAAGTGGAACATGCTGATTTTCTGCCATGTACAGAAATCTTTCAATAGGAATGGGAATTGCAGATGAGCAGTTACTGCCATGTTCTTAGGTAGCAGTTATGTACAACTGTGAATCAGACCTGATAACTCCAAAGAGCCTTTAATGTAACAACAGGCAAATTAACGGAAAGAAAGGAAGTATGTTGTGTATCTGTCTTCAGAGAGTGCATAACATTGGCTCATCCTGAACAAAGTACTCCTAGAGCTCAAACATTTGGTTAGACTCGTTACCCTTGTAAGTACTATTGATTTTCAGCCCTTTTCCTCTTATACATGAGAAAAGAGCATGTATTTATATGGGACTGTTATTTTTATATTTATAGATATAATATATATATATATATCTCCTGTTAATCTTTAGTGAGATCCTGTGGGTTCACCCCACCAGTATAAGTGGACAGGCAGTACAATTCAATGCTTGCTTTCCTATTGCTGCTGTGGTCAGTGATCTTTCTTTGAGAGACCAAATAAAACTACTTTTACTAGAGGGAAAATAGAAGCTGTTGTTGAGGGAGGCTGTGACTTAGCTCTTTGCTGTGACTGGCATACCAGATGTCTCTGGAGTACATTAATTTTTGCAGATATCAATAAGGGTTGCTTCTGAGGGACTTAAGGCATGTAGCATTAACAGGCACTTTAACAGGGGTTTTTAATTATTATAATCAGACATCTTTGCCACTTGACAACCTTTTTCTCCATCCCAGTCTCTCACATGATTTGCAGCAGGCATCTTTTCCTTACTGTCTTAGGTTTGGCCCATTGCCAGGAAGCTGCAGCTTATCGTTTCTGGTTTGTCTCAGTCTAATTTTTTCTACTTTTCTATGTCCGCACTGAGATCTCAGCGAATGCTCTCTTTCTTGCTCACTATCTCTCTCTTGTGCTTTGTTCAATCTTGAGTTTTCACTTGCTTTTTCTCTCTCCTAATGGCAAAAGCCTGTATCACAAAAATGTTTTGATACTAAACTATTATTTTTTACAGTAAGACTTGCTGGAATCAGATAGCTGTTGTGCTGCTGACCAGACTGGACCATACTAATCATTTGGTACTTGGAGCTCATGTCACAGTAAAGCACATTCTGGAGCTGGGTCAAACTCCTTGCCAGTGCATTTAGAAAGTGTTGACAATAAAATATCCTTTTTTTTTTCTTCCAAGTCCACTTGGAAATCTTGTTGATTAGTGATTACATTATCAGTAATGTTTAATAAAATTAAGTTAAGCTTAACAGAAGTTTTGTTAACAGTATATTTTTATTCTTGACTGTCATGATATTCTTTGTGTCCTTGTCATGCATTGTGAACAACAGAATTACAGAGTGGTTGAGGCTGGGACTTCTGGAGGTCATCTTGTCCAACCCCCCTGCTCAAGCAGGGCCACCTAGAGCAGACCATCCAGGACCATATCCAGAGGGCTTTTGATACTATAAAATACACAAATAACAATATATTTTAATTCACATACTTGGGGAAATAAGATACAATTATTCCTTTTAAAACAACTAGGAATTCAGCAAACTTTAATTTTATACTGAATTTTGGAATGAAGCACAGAAAAAAAAAATAGAAGCAGATAATAGAAACAAGAAAAAAGTGTTCTGGACAGCTGGATGAGCTTTATCTGGTTATTGACCAAAAGTTAGTTTCCTTTTTGTCTCTTGAAGATCCACATGGACTGTAGTTCTCATGGATATTGGCAGAAGATTTTTATCTTTGGGTTCACTAATATCCATCTTTGCCATCAGTATATTATCAGTTTCAATCTGAAGTGCCTACGAATCATGAAAATATTCAGGATTATTATTGGTAGTGATAGAACTTAATATTTATTCCTCACTCAACATGTTTCAGAATCCATATGCAAGAAAAAAATCTTTAATGTCTGTCTTTACGGAGCAGTTTGATTGGTTTGGTTTGGTTTGCCTTATCTTTGTTATAGAGAAGCATACATCTAAGGGTGGTTTTGGAGATCAGGTGAAATCTTAGGAGAGTGAGAAAGCAGAGGAAAGGATATTCCACATTTACTGTGATATGTGGCAAAACAGGAACAGCCAGAATTGGTAACATTCAGGGCCATGTTGGTTTAGCTACTGTATGAGCGGAGATCATGAATCTCTGTCCCAAGGAGCATAAAAGGCTGAGAAAATAAGGTATAGAAAGGGATTTACAATAATAAATTATTAGTAGTATAAACCTAAAGTGTTTTTTACATTTTATATTGCTGATTCCATTAAAAATGTATCATGTTGAATAGTCTGCAACATATATGGTGTTTGATAGGGCCATTGCTGTTTAAAATCTGCCTTTGTTGGTTGGGGGTGTTTGACACTAAGCTACACTGGCAAGTTGGGGTGCCTAGCATCTTCATTTTGTTGCAAGATGCCCACAGCCTTGAGAAACATGGTCATCCTCAGATTCTGTAATGCTGAGCCAGGAACTGCAAATATTTGATTTTATCTTTTTAAACTGAGAGAAAAAAATCCCAGTGCTCCCCAGTTTTTCATTGTATGTCTAAACCACATAACATGACAAAAAAATTCTATGAAAATATCTTATTTCATAGTCATATATTCTCTGTCTCTTTTTTATGGGCTTAAAGAAGAGTCAGTGTTCTAGGAGATTATTTATATTTTGATTAGTGATGACATGAATTAAACTCTTCAAAATGGAATGTAAAATTGTTTTTTAAATTTAATTCTGATTTGAAATAAATGTCTTGTTAGCCTAGAACATCCTAGAACCTTCAAGATGGCAGACTCAGAAATGGAACTGGTATGTAGGACTATTCCGTGGAAATAATTAAAAATTTTGATTTGGCAAAGGGCTTATGAACTAAGGTAATTTAAGCTCCATGACAGTCCCTTTGAAACCAATACACTATTTGAAGCACTTGGAAAGAATCTTACTAAGTCTCAAACTAAGTGTTGTTGGTGTTATCTTATTCTAAAAGCGGTAGCTTTAGCTAAAAATATTCCTAAACAGAACAGAAATACAAGACTTTCAGGAGTATGTTGTGGGTGAGAGTCTTCATAGACAACATGATGGTTCCTTTTTATTTTCCCCTATTTTTTTAGTGGTTTTTTTATTATAAATAAATTTAATTTTGTGAGGTATGTTCCGATTTTAATTGGTAGTTAACATGATAGTTAAAGCAAGGAAGTTACTTTAAATTTTATTATATTAGCATAGAATTACAGTACTGTTAAATCCAGAATAAATAGTGTCTATATTTAAGATAATTACAGCATTAATTATTTCACACTGGAGTTTGTTATTTTACACTTACCAGTAAATTAATTTGGCTCAGCTGATACATATTAAATCCAGATCCTTGTGACATATGTTTGCTTAAAATCTTGTTTCAGTATTTCAGAGAGTATATTGCTGGCAAATGTAACTAGTTTATGTAACTAACTGAATTAGCAGCTACCCAAGCAATATGCACAGTTGCTCCTTTTCATTTGTTGAAAGAGATTCCAGTAGAAAGTAGAAATGGCAGTTGTATTTTTCCCCATAAAAGATCATTTTCAAAATTATAAAAGTTGACTATAGATTCCTCTTTAGGGAAACGCAAGTTTATAATTAGGAAAAAAAAAAAAAAAAAGTGTGTTTGTCTACCCAGCTTTATGCTGTGGAATGATGTAGGATTGAGAGAAGCATCTCTGAAACTATTATGTTTCCATATAGAATGAAAATGCAGATACATTTGTGAGTGAGTGAGTGTGTATATGTGTAAACACTCCTATCACTATTAAATGCAAGTGTTTTTACCCCGCTTTGTGCATTTTGAAATATTGGCCAGTTCCTCTCAGTGACTTCAGTCTCCTGAATTTATTTTTTCTTCCTATACCTCTCTGTTCACCATCTCGTTCCCAGGAAATCTCCTTCCTGGCTTTTCAGTTTGTTGCTTTCTTTAGACATATTCTATTTCCTGTTCATTAGGAAACAGAGTTGCAAACGATTACATATCCCTGCTAATGAAAGTGTGATAAATGATATAGTCTTTTGCTTGTCCTTTGGCATCATGAACACATTTTCCTTGCCAGCCTATGCATTTGATTTTTTTTGGTAATTTTTTCAAATATTACAGACAATTTTCAAGTACACCTATCATAAAATCTTTAAAATATAATAAATAAATAAAAAAGATCCAAAACCTTAAACAAGTAGCATCCTTTCTTCTTGGGACAATCAAGAATTACTGGACAAAAAACTTTCTTTTCATCAGATAGCACTACTGTATCAAAACCATTTTTAAATTTTATTTTTTCATATTTTTAGAGCTTTTTTCCTCTTTCTAATGAACAGGAAATAGAATATGTTGAATCAAATTATTTTAGTAATAATTATATACATTTTCAGTTCAAAGTTTCAAATTTAAGAAAAAAAGTTCAAAATTAAAACAGTAATTAAATGTGAACCAAGGTGTTGACTTTTTTACAACTGAAAAAAATTTAAGACATTTTTCTTTTTCAACTTATTAGTAGACAGTTTATTAAATTCTTGCAAAAGCTAATAGTAGGAAAATTTAATCTCCACTGCTTTGGTAGTTGACATTTTATATTACAGTCTCTTTCAAAAAATGTAGCACATTAAATCAGTCACTTTTTTGCATTATAGTTAGGACAGCATTTTGCATAAATTTTTCCACATGGAGAAAATTCTTTAGACAACCTTCCACGTTCACATTTGTGCCCCTTCCCCCTTGCAATTATTTTCATTCTATCCAGGATTTTCCTACCTCCTTCCTTACTTTGTCATGAATTGTATGGCACTGAGAGCTGAGGATGTTAAAACAAACCTTAGTAAAACACTGATTGATTTTTCCAACTGTACTGATTGATTGTCTCAAAACAAACAAACAAAAGCAAAAAACAAAACCTCAAACAAAATAACCAAACCAGTGTGAGCTGAAAATCCATTTTTATATCTGCTAGGGACATAGTACTTACGAGTAAGAAAAACATCTTTTACTTTCTCAACTCAAAGTAATTTTCCCACAGTACTCCTATGGATCCTTACAGGTTTTATCTGTAAAGAAAAAGCATTACTCTATTCAGATATGATATTTTTTAATACACACTGCATTCTACAATGTACAGGACTTAGGTGGAAAATTTGAATTCAAAAGCAATGTGAGATGATGCATGAAGCCTGCCAGTCCCGCTGCATCATTTATTGTATCTGAAAGTTGGTTGAGAAGGAGGCAAACAGAAAGCCAGAGAAGTTGGAGGGAAAAGAGGACTTGAGAGGGCATAGAAACAAGGAACGCAAATACATGGCTGGAAAGTCACACAGCAAAAGAAAACTGAGGAAGAGAAGTACCATTTCAGCCATACGGTTTCTGACATTTGAATAGACAAAATCACAGCACTGAGTCTGTATTTCAGGGACTTCCAGTTCATAATAATGAGAAATGGTAGCAAAGGGGGCAGAGGAGATTGAAGATTTTGAGTATAATTGATCTTTTAATAATAACATAATAAATGTGAACTAAGAGAATTAATATTAGAAGGGGGAGCATTGGACCCATCCAGATACAAAGTGAACCAATGGTTCTTATAAATGTATGTAATCACTCAGGAAAATCCACAAGTGAAGAATGACAGAGAGAAGGAAAAATGGTACTTAATAAAGAACTGATTTATTAGAAGAAAACCTCATTTTTGACAGTATGTCTGCATGGTCCCAACAGAAGTGTGAGGCAGAGATTCAGCCCAGGAAAGCTGGGACTGGCTGTAGCTGTAGACACTGTAACATGGAGCTTGTAACAGACCCCTTTCCCTTATTGCCAGCAGGGAGGTTTCAGGCCACTGCGACAACGCTGCTACCTGAGCATGGGAAGTGATGCTAAATATCATCCTTAGTTTCTCTCCAGATTGCTTACCGCTATATATACATCAAACACCCACCAAAAAACACACCTATACATATTTGGACGCGATTAGGTTATGAATTGTACAAGATACACAGCTATGCATGAGCCTACCTGTAGCAATAAAGCAGTAACGCTTCCTTTTGAAACCTTGAGGATTATTTTCTGTGATTTCTTCCTAGGTTGGAATTGGTATCTCTCCTCTTTTCTCAACCATTGAGTTATGTGTTCTTAAACTGCAGTGTTTTTGAAAGACTACTTTTTTTCCTAAGGTGCACTGAAATAGCATTGCAGCAAAATCGAAAAAACAAAGAGCAGTATCACAGTTCTCTTCCCTATACATATTAATTGGTTTTCCCTGAGCTCTTGCAATGTGGGAGGTTGTTCTTCCTGTCCAGTGGCTCTGATCATTCCTAAATGACTAGGAAATTTGCTTTTATCTATCATGTTGACAGCTATAACAGCTGACTTGTGTGTCTCCCAGTATTTGAATAAGAGAAAGATGTTGTCACAAATGGATACACGCAGAGAAAAATAGATCAAGACAATCTTCTGCACCCCCTCACATTGCCAGAGTTCCCTTTGGAGAGGAGTAAGATGGGGAAATATTTTCTTTCTTTTCAGGCATAACCTGTTAGTTCATTGAACTTTTTAAATACTTCAATTAAAACATATAAGTGGCCTTTGTTCATTTTCAGCTGGGTGGGGGTGCGGTGGCAGTTTTGCCATTGTTCTGTCACTCATACTCCTCCTCAACAAATGAGATGCATTTATTTAAATAACTTGTCTTTGTTTGTCTTTAACAGTAACCTATCTCTAGTCATTAGCTTCACTTCATTGCTATTTATAGCATTGAAAGCAAGATTATCTTCAGTGTTTCCTATGTAAATTCCAAATTTATATATTAAGTTAAAACCCCCCAAACACTCAAAAATCCAAACCCCTATATCAGCCTAGTAACAGGCACCGAAGGTCTGCATAAAGAGGGGTTGGAAGTAAAATAGGTGTTTTGCTTTTACCTGACAAAAACCAGACATCTAAGAAGCCTATAAGTTCATTGACTCACAAAGCTGTTGTGGGAATAATTGTGGTTTTTTTTTTTAAATAAATATTTTTAATACTAAATAAGCCTTCCATTTTGGAAGGAGCAGCTATTGTGCCAGAAATAACTCTTTAAGAATATTATTGTGAGAAATTCTTGTTCATATTGCATAGCTTATGGATAACTTTTGAGAAGTGCTGCTGTGGTTTAGCTTCAGCTGGCAGCTGAGTTGCCCGGAGAAGTTGTGGAGTCTCCTTCTCTGGATATATTCAAAACTCTCCTGGATGCCATCCTATGCAACCTGCTTTAGCAGGGGGATTGGACTAGATGATCTCCAAAAGTTCCTTCCAGCCCCTACCATTCTGTCATTCTGTGAGCACCACATGGCTGCTCACTCACTTTGCACCCCCACATGGGATGGGGAAGAGAATGGGAAGAAAAAGATAAAACTCCCGGGTGGGGATAAGGACAGTTTACTGAGACAGCAAAGGGAGAGGAAAATAACAACAGTACTAATAACAGAATATACAAAGGAGGTGATAAACAATGCAATTTGCTCAATGCCTGGAAACAGGTGCCTTGCCTGTCCTGGAGCACTGGCTCCGCCTGCATGGCCACCCTCCTTTATATGCTGAGCATGATGTCGTATGGTATGGAATAGCCCTTTGACTAGTTTGGGTCACCTGTCCTGGCTGTGTCCCCTCCCAGCCTATTGTGAAAATTAACTCTATCCTAGCCAAAAACCAGGACAAGTGCTATAGAAATTATGGATTATAAAGATACTGGTTTAGTATTTAGTATCTATTTAATGACTTATATAGCAGTTTCATGAATGCATTGCAGAAACACTTATAGGGCATGTGTTTTTTTCTTATGGAGAAACTGAGGATCAGAGAGCTGAAGGTCCTATAACATTTGTAAATGCCAAAACCAGGAGTTAGGGCACTGGATCAGCATAGTCATTGGTCCATGACAGCAACACATCTTGAAAGATAAATACATTAAGAAGTAGATGAATAAACAAGGTAAAAAAGAGACTGGAAGACTTGAATGCTTTGAAGCGAACTGTTTCAAGCCAGTCAGTAATGCAACACTTCAATCCCAGCATGTCATACATCCTTCCCTCTGGCTAGTCCATGCTGACTGTGAGTTTTTTACACTTCTACTACAAATAGAGACTTTTCAGTTTAGTCTGTACACCTAGTCCTTCAGCTCTGGAGGCCTGTGAATCAGTCCCTTCTGTGATGGCCAACATATCATTGTCACAGTAATCATAATCACAACTTGCCATCAGTTGTCAGAAGAAATAGTGATGTTAGCAAAGTTTTTCAAAAAGCACACCGAGGTACACAACAGTTGTGAGCGTGGGGAGACACATAGCTTTCCTTTCATCACACTGCATCTGCAAATGATCCACTGAGAATCTTGCTTATTTTATTAATCAGTGCAAAGATAGTACACTGTAAGTTTGTCTAACCAGAATTTCAGCAGCATAACAGATTTGCTTAATGGAGGTAAACTACAGAAAACAATGGTAGAATAATTGAGCCTTGAAGGAGATTAGCTAATTGTTAAATGCTATGGCATAGAGTAGATTATAATAATTTTGCAAAGCAGTTTCCATCTGTCTAGATTTTTGTAGTGAGGATATGATGACCATATTTAAATGCTCATGGAAGCATCTCTTCCACCAACACTGGCCGTTGCAAACTGTTTATTTGTTGCAGCAAGATGTGATGTTGCAAAATCACTGAAACTGGGAAAGTCTTTGTGTTAGTGCAGCTGAAGGATTCATCCTCTGGCCTTTTAGGAGTAAACAAGTAGGGGAGAATATTATAAGTATTCATTGAAAAGTGTTTTGTACTGTTACATATGTTCCCTTCTTGGGGGTGTTCCTATTTGCTCTAACTTTTCAAGTTTTGTTTTTGTGAAGCCTAGATGGTATTTGTGTAATAGTTGAGCACCTGACGGGATGCCACAGCCAAATATTTCCTATTGTGAGGTTGAAGAAGATGATGCATAGAATTGGTGAAGTTAATTTGTAAATAGTGATGCCATTCTATTACTGACAAATCAGTAGATCTGTCTCATGTGTAATTACAGAATCACAGAATCATAGAATGGTTAGGGTTGGAAGGGACCTTAAAGATCATTTAGTTCCAAGCCCCCTGCCAGGGGCAGAAACAACTTCTAATAGACTAACTTGCTCAAAGCCCCATCCAACCTGGACATGAACTCTTCTAGGGATGGGGCCTCCACAGCTTCTCTGGGCAACCTGTTCCAGTGCCTCACCACCCTCATAGTGAAAAATTTCTTCCTGATGTCTAATCTAAATAAGGAGAATCTCCATCCTTTATTGGATGTGGGGGGAAGCATAGTGACAAAGGATGAGGAAAAGGCTGAGGTACTTAAAGCCTTCTTTGCCTCAGTCTTCAGCAGTAAGACCAGTTGTTCTCCTGGTACCCAGCTCCCTGAGCTGGAAGACAGGGATGGGGAGCAGAATGAAGCCCCCATCATCCAAGGGCAAATGGTTAGTGAATGTGACACCACTTAGACACACACAAGTCTGTGGGGCCAGATGGGATCCACCCAAGAGTACTGAGGCAGGTGGCAGAAATGCTCTCCAATCCACTTTCTATCATTTATCAGCAGTCCTGGCTAACCAGGTGTTGTCCCAGTTGACTGCACATTAGCAAATGTGACATCCATCTACAGGAAGGGCTGGAAGGAGGATCCAGGGAACTGCAGGTCTGTCAGTCTGACCTTAATGCTGGGGAATGTTATGGAGCAGATTATCTTGAGTGGCACATACAGGACAACCAGGTGATCAGGCCCAGTCACCATGGGTTTGGTTTACCTGGGCTTCAGTAAAGCCTTTGACACTGTTTCGCACAGCATTCTCCTGGAGAAACTGGCGGCTCACAGCTTGGATGGCATACTCCTTGCTGGGTAAAAAACTGGCTGGATGGCCGAGCACAAAGAGTTGTGGTGAATGGAGTTACATCCAGTTGGTGGCCAGTCACAAGCAATGTTCCCCAGGGCTCAGTACTGGGGCCAAGTCTGTTTAATATCTTTATCAATGATCTGGACTAGGGGATCAAGTGCACCCTCAGTAAGCTTGCAGATGACACCACATTGTGCGGGAATGTTGATCTGCTTGAAGGTAGGAGGGCTCTGCAGAGGGATCTGGACAGGCTGGATCGATGGGCTGAGGCCAACTGTTTGAGTTTCAACAAGGCTTGGTGCTGGGTCCTGCACTTGGGTCACAACAACCCCAGACAACACTACAGGCTTGGGGCTTGGGGAAGAGTGGCTGGAAAGCTGCCCAGCGGAAGAGGACCTGCAGGTATTGGTTGACAGGCAGCTGAGTATGAGCCATCAGTGTGCCTGGGTTGCCAAGAAGGCCAACAGCATCCTGGCTTGTATCAGAAATAGTGTGGCCAGCAGGACAAGGGAAGTGATCGTCCCTCTGTACTTGGCTCTGGTGAGGCCGCATCTTGAGTACTGTGTTCAGTTTTGGGCCCCTCACTAGAAGAAAGACACTGAGGTGCTGGAATGTGCCCAAAGAAAGACAACGAAGCTGGTGAAGGGTCTTGGGAACAAGTGTGATGAGGAGCGTCTGAGGGAGCTAGGGTTCTTTAGCCTGGAGAAAAGGAGGCTGAGGGGAGACCTTATCACCCTCTACAACTACCTGAAAGGAGGTTGTAGCCAGGTGGGTGCTGGTCTCTTCTCCCAAGTAAGAAGTGATAGGACAAGGCCTCCACTTGCACCAGGGGAGGATTTAGGTTGGATATTAGGAAAATTTCTTCACTGAAAGGGTTGTCAATCATTGGAACAGGCTGCCCAGGGAAGTGGTTGAGTCACCATCCCTGGAGGTATTTAAAAGACGTGTAGATGTGGTGCTTAGGGACATGGTTTAGTGGTGAACTTGGCAGTGCTGGGTTAACAGTTGGACTTAAAGGTCTTTTCTAACCCAAACAATTCTATGATTCTAATTTAATAATTCAACTCAGGATATGTATCCGCATGGCTGACAAATGGGAAAGCTATCATCTACCACATTCTCTAAGACTTTGAAACAATTATGTGGACAGGCTGCTGTAATTTTGTTGAACAACAGAAGAGCCTTGCATTCTAAAGCTACTCTCTTTCAGCTTAAAGCCATTACCCCCTATCTGTCGCTACGTGCCCTTGTAAACAGTCCCTCTCTGACTATCTTGTTGATTGATGAAAAGCTCAACATGAACTGGCAATGCACACTTGCAGCCCAGAAAGCCAACCATATCCTGGGCTGCATCAAAAGAAGTGTGAGCAGCAGGTCGAGGGAGGTGATTCTCACTTCATAAGTGTCCTAATTTTGACTGAGATAAAGTTAATTTTCTTTCTAGTTGCCTATATAAGTGCTGTGTTTTGGATTTAGGATGAGAACAATGTTGATAACACACTGATGTTTTTAGTTATTCCTAGGTTGTTGCAGTGTTTACGTTAAGTCAAGGATTTTTCAGCTTCTTTCGCTGCACCAGGTGCACAAGAAGCTGGGAGAGCACAACCAGGACAGCTGACCCAGAATGGCCAAAGGGATATTCCCTACCATATAACATCATGCTCCGTATATAACTGGGGAAATTAGCTGGGAGGCGGAACTGCTGCTCAGAAACCGACTGGGCATCGGGTATTTTATGTTCCTTTTGGATGTGGTGAGCAACTGCATTTGTGCATCACTTGTATTATTGGATTATTGGTATTACTGTTGTTGTTATTCTCTTCCTTTGTTATCCTATTAAGCTGTCATTATCTCAGCCCAGGAGGTTTTTTTCTCCATTGTCCTCCCCATCCCCTTGTGGGGGAAGGGGTGAGTGAGCGGCTGCATGGTGCTCAGTTACCAGCTGGGCTTAAACCACAACAATGATGGCCCATTGAGAGGCCCACCTCTCAAGCCTGTGAAGGTCCCTCTGGGTGGCATCCCTTCCCTCCAGCATGTCAACTGCACCACACAGCTTGGTGTCATTGGCAAACTTGCTGAGGGTGCACTCAATCCCACTGTCCATGGCACCAACAAAGATGTTAAACAGCGCTGGTCGCAATATCAAACCCTGAGGAACGTCACTCACCACTGGTCTCCACTTGGACATCGAGCTGTTGACTGCAACTCTCAGACTGAGATCATCCAGCCAATTCTTTATCCACCAAGTTTGTCAGGCATGCTTTGCCCTTAGAGAGGCCATATTGGCTGCCACCAATCACCTCCTTATTTTTCATGTGCCTGAGCATAGTTTCCAGGAGGATCTGCTCCGTGATCTTGCCAGGCACGGAGGTGAGACCGACCAGCCTGTAGTTCCCCGGGTCTTCCTTTTTTCCCTTTTTAAAAATGGGGTTATGTTTCCCCTTTTCCAGTCGGCGGGACTGCCACAACTTCTCAAATATGATGGAGAGCGGCTTAGCAACTTCATCTGCCAGTTCCCTCAGAACCCACGGATGTACCTCATCAGGTCCCATGGACTTGTACACCCTTAGGTTCCTTAGATATTCTTGAACCTGATCTTCTCCTACAATGGGTGGTTCTTCATTCTCGGAGTCCCTGCCTGTGCCTTCTGTGACTTGGGCAGTGTGGCTAGAGCCCTTGCTGGTGAAGACTGAGGCAAAAAAGTCATTGAGTACCTCAGCCTTCCCCATATCCCAGGTAAAGAGGTCTCCCGTTTCCTTCCAGAGAGGGTGCATATTTTCCCTAGTCTTTCTTTCATCACTGACATACCTACAGAAGCTTTTCTTGTGGTGCTTGATGTCCCTGGCCAGATTTAATTCTGTTAGGGCTTTAGCTTTCCTAACCCGATCCCTGGCTGCCTGGACAGTTTCTCTGTATTCCTCCCAGTCTACCTGTCCTTGCTTCCACCCTCTGTCAGCTTTTTGTTTTGTGTTTGACTTTGCCCAGGAGCTCCTTGTTCATCCATGGGGGGCCTCCTGGTGTTTTTGCCTGACTTCCTCTTTGTTGGGATGCATTGCTCCTGAGCTTGGAGGAGGTGATCCTTGAATACCAACCAGCTTTCCTGGGCCCCTCTTCCATCCAGGGCTTTGTCCTATGGTACTCTACCAAGCAGGTCCCTGAAGTCTGCTCTCCTGAAGTCCAGGGTAGTGAGCTTGCTGTGCACCCTCCTCGCTGCCCTGAGGATCTTGAATTCCACCATTTCATGGTTACTGCAGCCAAGGCTGCCCTTGAGCTTCACATTCCCCACCACCCCCTCCTTGTTGATGAGAACAAGGTCCAGCATGGCACCTCTCCTCATTGACTCCTCTCTGATTTGGAGAAGAAAGTTATCATCAGCGTGTTCCAGGAACCTCCTGAAATTCATAAGTTAAACTAATTTTTATAATGAACGCTTTTTTGTCATGCCTCATACCAGTATAAAAAAAAAAATATAATCTGAGTCATTCATAGCTTTCAGCTGAGATGAAGAATATACACAATCCAAGATAGGTTGTTCATAGATTCCATAAGCTCCTTTCCACACACCATTTAAAAGGGGCTAGTATAAGATTACTGATTTCCCCTCCTGTCTCCAACCTTCTCCTTTGTGGACCTGAGCCAAAGATTACACAAGTCAGTGAAAATATGCCACTGTCTTATGGAGTCTTTGTCATCAGGTATCCTTTTCAGTGACTCATATCTATCCAACTATAAATAACTTCTAACCTTTTCTTTTTTTTTTTTTTTTAATTTTATATTGCTTGGATTTTAAAATGGCAAAGGTCGGGTACCAGATTTCCCATGAAGCAGACTAATTTATCTGGCTGACACCAAACCATCAACTCTGTGCAAATCAGTGTTGCAAAGGACCATTGGGGATTTTTGGTACATTTTCATGCAGGGGAATACCCTCAGATTTGCTGTGGCAGAATAGCTATCTAGAAGGTACTGTGGCAAGAAGTTACATTTATCCAAGCAGGTGCTTTCCTTGCCATAGTTGGCAATGCCAGGTGGTAGCTGCTGAGTGCAGAATCCATCCTAAAGTATGCAACAAAGATGCTTATGATGACAGAGCCAATTTCATCATTATTATCAAACTAGAATATTGTTAATTAAATTATCACTCCTAAAAACTGCAAGTGAGCTTTATTGGATATTTTAAGTGTCTCTAAAGTAGGCATATGTTTTGAATGAGCTACTTGATTTTAATTTAATGTTCATATTAATTTGACAGTTATAAATCAAATAATGTTCTTTTCTCCTTTTTCTTCTTTTTCTCTCCTTTTTCTCCTTTTCTCCTTTTCTCCTCTTTCTCCTCTCCTCTCCTCTCCTCTCCTCTCCTCTCCTCTCCTCTCCTCTCCTCTCCTCTCCTCTTGCTTTGCTTTCCTTTTTCTTTCCTTGAAACTGTCATGTATCTTCCATATCCAATCAGACATAATTGGTATGTCAATTCCATAGAAATTCATACCTTCAATTAGCTGATGCACAAAAGACTTATAAAAAGCAAAAGGTTAATTTCCTGTCTCACAGTACCATCTTCTTCATTCCTTGCAGTCTTTTCAATGAATGATAACTTCACAAAGCAACAGATTAATAAAAAAAAATTGCAAAATGAGTTGTCTGTCAACACCACCAATAATTGTCTGTCTTGTCAAATGAGTTCTGTTGAAAGAGACTTTGTAGATTACACTTTGTAATGTTTCTTTAACATAACATGTTTCAATTATATAACTGATACCCTACTTCCATACCTTACAAAGTCACCTGTGTCCATGTATAATGAGAAATCTCATGCAGAGGGCTTGTTAAAAAGGTGCCAAAATGGTTCAGGTTTGCTTTTAGTGCCATTCAGTTGTTAGTAGGGACTAAGAAAGTAGTGAAATTCTAATGGCTTCAGTGTATACATTCATTCTTCACCAATATTTCATCTTTTTATTAGGCTGTTTACAACTTTGCGTAATTATGTCTATTACTATTGGTTTTGTCTATATATGTTTGTCATATTTTATATTGATTTATACTTTTTATCATCTTGAAAAATGTTGAGAACACTCAATTTCTTTTTAAATCAGCAGCATTTTTGTTGCTTTAAAAATAAGCCTTAAAGTCAGTTTATTTATGGATTTATAGTCAGGATTGATCTCACCTAGATTTTATTTCTTTCCAATATAATATGAAGAATTATTTTCATGCAAGAATTCCTACAGTCAGCAACAAATGTTTTGCTTAACCTACTACTAAAAGATTATATTTACACTAAGAAACTTTTAAAACCCTATCAGGATTGTACTTATTTTTTTAATAGATCAAAGAACATTGTTTAGTCCAGTCTGCATATGGAAAATAATGTGCCTAGACAATGCATTAATCCAGGGAGATTAGCCTGGATTATACCTGGCTAACTGGATTATAATTCTGCAAATAACTATGAATGTGCTTTACTCACGAGGCACAGGAATTCACTTACAATGACTACACACAAGGCTAGAATGAACCACAGTGAACAGAGTGGTCTTATGTATCATTATTATACATAAAAGCATATTATGAGCTCTTTCAGATTTCTTCTTGCATCATAAGAATGATTTATTCAAATTTTTACTCTGTTCAGTATAAGCAATTTAAAGGAATTCCTGAAGGTATAAAATTGAACTTATATTCAAGTATCCTGTGGGTAGCTAGTGTCTCCCAGGAGGTGAGCTGAGAAAGAAACTGGATCACCATTTGTTTGCATCACTGTTACAGAATATTAATCAGATGCTTTCAGGCCAGCAAGGAATTATTTTTCATTGTGATACATATCTTGCCTTTTCAATTTTTCTTTTTTTCACCTTTATTGGCAGTTTATAATATGGACTGTAAATAAGGAAAAATGAGGGCTAATATTAAAAATCTTGGTGGCAAAGACAGCCAACAGGGTGCTGGGCTGCATCAACAAGGACATCACCAGCAGAGATAAAGAAGTCATTATCCCACTCTACTCAGCGCTTGTCAGGTGTTCAGTTTTGGTCCCTGCTATACAAAAAAGAAATGGACAGGCTGGTGAGTGTCCAGAGAAGGGCCACCAGGATGATCAAAGGACTGGGAAGCCTGCCATATGAGGAAAGGCTGAGAGAATTTGGTTTGTTCAGCCTTGTGAAAAGAAGGCTTAGGGGAGACCTCATCACCATGTCCCAGTACTTAAAGTGGTGCTGGTCCATCTTGTCTAGAAGGCATTTTTGCCAAGAAAGGTTGGACTAGATGATCTTTAAGGTCCCTTCCAACCTGGTATTTTTTGATTAAAAATTTTTGTTGCCTCATTTGTATGTTTTTTCTTATGAAATCAATGTTAAATTGGGGTGTGGGCGTGTGATGTTTGCGTGAATAACTTTTGAAGGTCAGCTAGAAATGCTATCTGGCAATTTCTAGATTCTTGGCATGATGGGGGATATCAATATTCTTGATCTCTCCTGTTTCCTTTCTACAGCATATTAGTTCTGGCTCCTGTTGTTCCGCTGGCTCTGAAGCTTCTCAAAAGGTAATAGAGGTATTTTGGGGCTTTGGTAGTAAGGCAAACTGTAGCTGTCGCATAAAGTTGTGGAGGACTACATGGTGCTCACTTCCAGTCCACCAAGATTATGGATGAAATACAGCGATTTATTTGTACCTGACAATATTGTATCTCAATTGTACTTGTTCTTGCATCCCAGCAAGCATTTAGAATCACATGCAGCAAACTACTGGCCTGGAAGATAACATGTCATGCCTGTAACTTTCACTGAAGTATCCTTTGCAGGAATAAACTCTTTAAAATAAGACAAAATTAAACATCATACTCGGTTTATAAAGGCTTCATTCACTGTAGATGTGGGATCAAGTAAAGTTCAGTTTGAAACAAATTAAGAAAAAAAGAAAGATAAAATCAGGCTTAAAGAAGGGTCAGAGACTAAGCACTTATTTGAAAAGCATGCACTTATCTGAAGAACAACACAGCTAATTCATTTACCAAAGGTGGGAGCGGGGGTAAGGTGAGGAGGTGGGGTGGGGGAAGATGTCTTTACAATTGATATATACTTTATGGACTGAGTGGGACTGGTACAATTGTTCTATTAAGTGCAGGTATTTTCTGGCTTAAGCCTCTGAAATCAATGCTACTAATCTCATAAATGAAGCAAGATTTGACTTTGATGGAATTAATGCAACCCAAATGAGACTGGATATAGATTTAATGAAGGAATATATTTATATTATATATCTAAAACAATTTAACAAACTAGTCTAAAAATAATAATGTTCCAACCTGGAACAGGAAAAACTGGATCAATGATAACGGGCTTTATTTAAACTCAATGAAATCCACAAGAGAGACTTTGTTATGTGGAGGATTATCACATACAACAGGAATCTTTATAAAACTCCAAGATTTTTGAGACAAATTCTTTAACTAAGAGAAAGATATTCTAAAGGGAAACATTCAAATTTAGTACTCACCAGGCTTTTTAGTTAGAGCAAAGAAATGCTGATAGAGTTTTGCAAATCAGGTTGCATTCTATACACTGCATAAACAATGACATCATCTTTTTAGGACAAATGACCATTTATTTCCATCTTTGGAAGACTTTATTTTCTCAGTTACTGAAACATACCTATGCTTCAACCATTCTGTTCCAATATCCTTTGGGAAAGGGTAGCACTTGGTCAGGATGAGTCCTGACTAAACAAATATGAGGAAGGAGATTTGATACCCAGTTAATGATGACTGGAACACCTCAGGACAAAAAAAAAAGAAAAGTAGCATAAGGTATTTTGAAGTAAGTTTTCAGCAGTTTGAACCATCTGCAGAGGCAAAGAAAAACCCGCAAAATCACTGAGATTGAAATGTATCCTGATGTGACTTAATAAGAAATACCACTACCATACTTCCAGAAAATCAGGTATTTCTTCTTTTTTTAAACAGGTCATTGGCATAGGCAAGTCTATTGCTCAGCATTTCTTTGATGTTGTTTTTGTGGGTGTGGGTTTATGTTTGGACTGAAGGAAGAGAGTGGCAAATCAGAAAGGATTAAGCACAGGTTTCAAAGTGTTATTGCAATCTGGCTGCCAGCAATCTGTGAAGGATCCAGCTCTGTATTCCTGACTTTGGAATTTCTGAAGAAATTTATGTGCCTTTAATTATGGTAGTGCTATTGACCAATGAGACTGAGCAGGACCTTTCACTCATTGGAGCCTAAAGGCCCACCAAAAGACGGAACTTGTCATGGAAAATGTAAATATTCTTATTGTAACTCCCTTGTACACATGCAAGCTGTTGACAAACTTCACCTTCACTTTCATGCTTTCAAAACAAGAATAATCAAACAGAACTCAGAGGACAATGACAATTCCTTAATAGTTGTGCAGATGGTTTAATGAGTAAAAGAAGGTGTTATTTATATGCACTCTTGTGATTTAATTAATGGGACTGCCCATATGGAACCTTTTTCTAGATGAAGGGATATCATAGCTTTAAAAAAAATAAAAAAATTAAAGAATCATAGCAGTAAAAGAGTATTTCTGCAACTGAAGCATAAGTGTTACTCTGAAAGGCAATTGTATGAATGAGTTTCAAAGTCCTTGTTGTCCTATATTTATATCATAACTTTTCTAGAGTCTTCGGTCCCCTGCTGTGTGCTGTAAAACTTGATGTTCTGTTCTTTGGGAACAAAAGCAATTAAGATGTAGATCATGCAAAATATTTCTGGTTGTACAGTCATTAAAAATGATCTCTGTGGCCCTGTCATGGCACTGCTGGGAATGTTCAAGGGCTGCTGCAGTGACACCAGAAAACAATTCTAATGCTGCCCATCTCAGCCACTGTTAGAAGGTTACAAAGTAGTGCTGGACTATCCAAATTTTCTCCTCCTTATTATGAAGATAAAAATTATTGAATCTACTGTGTTTATCATTGTATATAATATAATCTTTCGTTATTTGAATTTCATTCTATGCCATCTTTATTCTTTACTTCATTTTGTTGTTTGCTCATAGATTTGAGGCACTATGTGAAGTCTGTCTCCTTTTACTAAATGTGGTCCCTAAGAAAAATATAGATGAAAACCACTTTGAGATTGAAGTTCTGTTCCCCACTTAGACCTGTGAAACCACAGAGCAGATGATGGAAACTTGTGTTAAAGTTTACAGGGTAAGTGCTCTGTGCCATTTTGCTTCACTCAGCATCCCTAGCTGATGGAGGAAATTGCTACAACAGAATGGATATTCACACTATCAGGTTTAAGGCATCTAACATTCCTAAAGCACGTGCCTAGTCTATGAATATGAATATAGCAAAGAGTTTTGTGTGTCAACTGATTGTACCAGGAAATATGTTCCTAGTTCAGTTACGTAGATCAGAAATTAGTGTACATAACCATAGTGTCCTGCTGTATTACTTTCTTATTAAAAATATGTAGCCACCTTACTCTCTTCTTGAATTTCATGCTGCTTATGTGACATACTCAATATTCATCAACTCTTTTCCATTGAAAGTGTTTCTGCAAAATGGAAAAAGAAACAAAGGAAGAAAATATTCCACATAAAAATGAAGGAAAACCCAATAACTATTTTTCAAAGTTTAGGTATTTTGCCATTTGTCATGTAATATGTGGCAGGTAGATTAAAATCCTCTGTCAGGTAATGGAAACCAGAAGTAGTAAAGAAGACATTGTTGGGCTCCAGCCTGATTCTCCACCTTGTAAAAATCTGCATCTGGCTTAGAGAAATGGTCATAGACAAATAGAATTGTTTAGGTTGGAAAAGACCTTTAAGATCATCAAGTCCAACCGTTAACCCAGCACTGCCAAGTTCACCACTAAACCATGTCCCTAAGCACCACATCTACACGTCTTTTAAATACCTCCAGGGATGGTGACTCAACCACTTCCCTGGGCAGCCTGTTCCAATGATTGACAACCCTTTCAGTGAAGAAATTTTCCTAATATCCAACCTAAATCCTCCCCTGGTGCAAGTGGAGGCCTTGTCCTATCACTTCTTACTTGGGAGAAGAGACCAGCACCCACCTGGCTACAACCTCCTTTCAGGTAGTTGTAGAGGGTGATAAGGTCTCCCCTCAGCCTCCTTTTCTCCAGGCTAAAGAACCCCAGCTCCCTCAGACGCTCCTCATCACACTTGTTCCCAAGACCCTTCACCAGCTTCGTTGTCTTTCTTTGGGCACATTCCAGCACCTCAGTGTCTTTCTTCTAGTGAGGGGCCCAAAACTGAACACAGTACTCAAGATGCGGCCTCACCAGAGCCAAGTACAGAGGGACGATCACTTCCCTTGTCCTGCTGGCCACACTATTTCTGATACAAGCCAGGATGCTGTTGGCCTTCTTGGCAACCCAGGCACACTGATGGCTCATACTCAGCTGCCTGTCAACCAATACCTGCAGGTCCTCTTCCGCTGGGCAGCTTTCCAGCCACTCTTCCCCAAGCCCCAAGCCTGTAGTGTTGTCTGGGGTTGTTGTGACCCAAGTGCAGGACCCAGCACCAAGCCTTGTTGAAACTCAAACAGTTGGCCTCAGCCCATCGATCCAGCCTGTCCAGATCCCTCTGCAGAGCCCTCCTACCTTCAAGCAGATCAACATTCCCGCACAATGTGGTGTCATCTGCAAGCTTACTGAGGGTGCACTTGATCCCCTAGTCCAGATCATTGATAAAGATATTAAACAGACCTGGCCCCAGTACTGAGCCCCGGGGAACATTGCTTGTGACCGGCCACCAACTGGATGTAACTCCATTCACCACAACTCTTTGTGCTCGGCCATCCAGCCAGTTTTTTACCCAGCAAGGAGTATGCCATCCAAGCTGTGAGCCGCCAGTTTCTCCAGGAGAATGCTGTGCGAAACAGTGTCAAAGGCTTTACTGAAGCCCAGGTAAACAACATCCACAGCCTTTCCCTTGTACACTAAGCAGGTTGCCTTCTCATAGTAGATCAGGTTAGTCAAGCAGGACCTGCCGTTCCCAAACCCATGGTGACTGGACCTGATCACCTGGTTGTCCTGGTCATTATACTGAATGACTGATATCCAACACTCCTTCCTATCTAGCTACAGTCCTTTCTGTATGATCAGATTTGCTTCCCATAGCAGCTAAGTAAAAGGCTACTTCTACCTGGTAACTAGCTGTTATGTTTGGTATCCTATTACAGTAGCTTATTATTTTCTATTGATGTATAATTAAAAAAAAAAAAAAAAAGAAAAAAAAGCTGGGAGTCCAAAACTTGATATAAATTTAGGTCATAATGAAAGAACTTTCAGTGTTTACATAGTGTCAAATAGAAGAGCATGTCTCTTTGCTTTTTATCTTATTTAGACAGATCTCAAAACGTTTTATGTCTGTTATGAAAGCAAATAAGCATCAAGCTATGATGTAAAAATTGTTGCATCATTCGTATTGGTGGAACAGCAGCTAAATTGTGGTTGTTGTGATGCTACAGAAATAATTTCAGACATTTCTCAGGTGTCAGGCATCTTTTCTGAGCAATTTAATGCTCAGTGAGGAGTTAGAGAAAAGTTTTGGGCATACACAGGCTTGTGAATAAGAATAAGGAGTTGCATGATATTTTTCATAAGGCAATAAGTTGCTGTACAGAAGACCTAGGTCTGCCATGAAGTGCTTATATATATAATGAATGGCCAGACAATTTGCAATAGCTTTCTGAAAATTATAGGCACTTTTTCCTAATATTTCATGACCCTTCCTCCTTTTAGTTGCATCAATGGTTCCTGTGATTTGCAGACTCAGAAAGGGGACTTTGTGAATTAAACTACCTTTGCATCCTGCCCTGTTCCATGTTAAGGTAAACATTCAGAATGGTGACAAGCATGGGTTACAGTATTGCACCCTCTTCTGGTGACAACATTATTTGAGTTTCATCTCTGGCCTTGAAATTTCACATTTACATTCAGAAAGCTTACAAAGTACCTGTGTATTCCACTATCCCTTGATAAACAGAGAAATTTGAATAAATTCTTTCAGTCATTGTTAGTGTAGACTCAATCACAAATTGCTATAACCCAGGATGCTGTCAGATACTTCAGGTGTTAAAATTCTAAGGATGAAGCAGCAAGGTATCCCAAATAAAGAATTTCTTCCTTCTAAATTCCCCTTTCAGATAAATTTCTCTTCTAGTTATGCAAGTACTTGTTTGCTAGGCTGTTTTCCAGGATTTTTTTGTGCTATGTGAACTTGTGGTCAAACACATGAGTGTCTGTCAATATCAGCACATTTGGATTTTCTTCATTCATAAAGTGTAAATCCATATTTTTGCTAATACTCTTGAGTTTTGTATAACTGAAGACTTTAATTTATGTTAAGAACTATTCAAAGGCTCTCAGAAGAGGAGTAATCGTGTTTCATTTGATGTCGAGGAAATAAAAAAGACAGCAAAAATATATTACATGGTTATATTTAAAGTATAATTGTGCTGGGGAAAAAGTTACGTAGCTATCTACAAAGCAAGACATAAAATACTGTGTGTGTCAAAGGCATTTTGACAAATAGATCCACAATTCCAAGAGGCAGTTCACTGAAAGGTTCGATGATGAGTTTATTCACCTTTTAATTTCCCAAGTTTTTTTCTCAACCTCTTTCATCTGCACGCTTAGAATCACAGTAGCAGGTTATTTCATAACCTCCCTTAAATAAAAGACGTTATTACTTTCCCTCTGAGTTATTGTCATGTTTAGTTACCTGCATATAGAATCCTTCTTCCCTACAGAGAACTTGACATACTCTGAGCACTATGTTGTAAACTTCTTCCTAGAAATGTCCTGGATATAAAGTACTACTTCAGGGAATCAAACAACACTCTGTGAATTATTTCAGTACGATTCCTACAGGATCTGACACCCCAGAATCAGTCCTCTGGGACAACAACATATGCTGATGTCATAGGCAAGGAGAAACATGGATCTGATATTTGCATATTAGTATATTACAGAAATTATAAATAGCATTTTATCTGGATCATATGTTTCTCCTCTCCCCAGTTTCTGTTTCATTACCTTCAGTTTTTCAGTTTTCTCTCCACAAGTCAACTGTATTTTCCACAAACATTCTTGAAACTGGACCACAGAACACTATTGGTTTCTTTCAATCAATCAAATTATCTTAACTGCTGTAAAAGTTTCAAACCAGTGTCCCTCCTTTCTCCTCTTTAAGTCCCCACTGTGTCCTAACATCACTGCTGTTTCTTTTATACATTTTTGGTGGTTTTTGGGGGGTTTTTTTGTTGTTGTTCAGATACTCTAACTTTCATCTTCAATTTGGATACTGACACCTTTTTCTCATCTTTGACTTTCCTAAAAATATCATCCCCTCTCTCTGTTTCTCCCAAATGAAATTCACCAGTCAGATTGCCCTTTACAGTTCTCTCTCGTTCTTTTAAGCATGTTCCTCAAGGTCATCTTATCAAGTCTTTATTTTCCTGTACAGTTTTCATACATCTTCACATCACAAAAGTCATACTTCACTGATCTCTGTCAGCACAAATATTACCAGCTTCTCTTTCCTCCCCTCACCCGCATTTTCAAGCAATTTTATGAAGTGAAGAGTAATTTTCTTAGTCCAGCTTGACTAATCACATTCAGTCCTTCCTAAAAGCCTGTTTCTTGCACAAGAAATGAGACAATTATGAGAGCAGGAGATCAAGAAGACAACTGTCAGGATGAACCACATGGTGTAGTAGTCACAAAAAATTTGAGAGACACCCATTGCCAAATTATTCCCTGGATTTCTCAATGTTACCTGCTTATTGTGTATATCTCTTGTTCCACTGCTGGTACTCCAGGTATTTTCCATGTTGTACGACAGAATATTGGAGTGATCCAGGTATCTGCTCATAATGGCAAAGAGCTGTTTGGTGGGATTCAATGGGACTGTTCCCATAGCTTCTGCATAAACCTCGGCCATTGCTTTGCTTCTGAGCATATTACTGAATACTTGCCAAACATGCAGCTCTCTGAGAGAACATCCCACAATGCTTCAAGTAGGTGTAGCAGGTTGTTGTAGTTTATCCCGGCAGGCAGCTATAACAACCACACAGCTGTTTGCTCCCTTGCCACCCTCAGTGGGATGGGGGGACAGAATCAAAAAAAAGTAAACCTCATGGGTTGAGATAATAACAGGTTAATATAACACAAGAGGACAATAATAATAATAATAATAATAATAATAAAACCAACAACAATAATAATATACAAAACAAGTGATGCACAGCACAATTGCTCACCACTCGCTGACTGATGCCGAGTTAGTTCCTGAGCCATGGCCCTCCCTGGCCAACTTCTCCCAGCTTATATACTGAGCATGACATCATATGGTATGGAATATCTCTTTGGTCAGTTTGGGTCAGCTGTCCTCACTGTGTCCCTTCCCAGCTTCTTGTGCACCTCCTGTGTAAGGCTCATGCCTCCTCATTGGCAGGGCCTGGGAAGCTGAAAAGTCCTTGACTTAAATGTAAATACTGATTAGCAACAAATAAACATTAGTGTGTTATCAACATTATTTTCATACTAAATCCAAAAGACCGCACTATATCAGCCAATAGGAAGAAAATTAACACTATCTCAGCCAAAACCAGGACATAGATGTTCATTTGCAATTATGTACATTCTTTTTCAACTAAAATCTGTACTTCAAATCCATCTGCTAATGAGCAGAGCCTATTTGTGTTGAAATTATATTCTTCCTGACACCCATCATTTCTCTTTTGCTGAGTGCAAAGTTGTTTTGAAACAACACCATCAGAAATGTACTAAATGGACTTGCTGTCATTCATTGTTATAAGGGTCTGTATGAGTAAGAGAGTTTTCTTCCCAACAGAAATGTGTACTAATGGTCAAACGACCTGCAAACACAATCCAGCTCTCATTAAAGTTAATGGGAATCAGGTTTCAGACTTGTCTGACAACTGACAGGACACCGCTTAGTAAGAAATTTTGTTGAGGGAGAAAAAAAAGTTGCCGTCATGTCTAAGATGCTTTAAATATTATTTTCCTCTTTCTGTTTCCTCTGTCTTTTGTTTTTTCCAAAACTCATTAAAAAAGGCCTTCTAAAGTACAACATTTGAATAATTCCCCCTTCCCAAAGCACTTTTTCTAGGTATTCCTTCTCCCTTTCCTCAGCCTCAGAGACAAGCATAAGCTTTTGCTAGGCATTGTATGGCAGCTCTTAATTTTTTCAAATGGAAAAACAATGTTTTAACAATTCAGCACAACATTTTGGGTAAGACGTTGCCTAAAATGGAAGGCTGAAATTTTTTGGTTACTTTACCATAATGGTCCTCTTCATAGCTCTGGTGCAGAAGATATTGCAATGCTTTTCTTTTTCTGCTTGTTTATTGTTTCTTAGCTTGGTTATGTCCAGTTCAACGCTAAGTAGGCAATGCTATTAAATTCTAATCACTTGGTTGAACAAAAGCCTGCTTCATAAATCATTCTTTAATAGCCTGTCTGAAATTTCTTTAGGGTGTTGCAGCTGCATTGCAATGTTGCTTAGCCAGTCAGACTCTAATTATAGAAATTATATATCCAGCAGTTAAACTAGTAAACAAGCCTGCTCAGATTGGGGCAGTAATCGTACGTCAGTTAGAATCTTTCATGTTGATTCTGGATTTCTGTCAGTCTCTAATCCTGCTTTGCCCTGAAATATCTACTATTACATATTGTCCCTGTGCTACTTGGACTTCAGAGAGCTGCTTTAACAGCTGCTTATAGGCTGCCTCGCTAGATTACTTCTTTAGAAGGACACATAAATGATTTAGCAATTAACTCAAAAAACATAACATAATTAAAAATATTTGTAGCATGAGGCAGTAACGTTGAACACAGTGTAGAAGAAAGAAAAAAACCAAACCCCTCATAATATTTTCTGGGTCATTATTTTAGTCTCCTGGTTATGTTATGTAAAAGCTAAACAATACAAGAAATACTACTAGCACTGTTGTTTTAGAATGAGGAGTAAAAGTGGAGTAGCTATAAGGTTCTTGTAAAATGATTTCTGAGCCATCTATCACCTAACCTTTCTCCTTTTTTTTTTTTTTTAAATACTAGTTATTTCTATCAAAAAGTTTGGCAGCATTACAGTTGCACCCTAGGAACTGCTTGAAATGTGAAGAGATCATATAATTTACCAAATGTAAAGTGTTAATTATTTTCCAACTACTTATTGTTAATAACAAAATTTCCTTTTAGCAACATCAGAGGTACATGAAATGACCATAAGAGTGAGTTGCAGGAGGAAGGAGATACAGAAGGCAGCAAGAAGACTTAACTAAGTATTTGCAGTATAAAATTAAAACCATTGATCTTGTTTTTCTCCCTTCTACTATTTTTTAATTCCTTTTTAAATTAATTTTACTTTATGACATTGTGTTGTTATCTGAGTGTTGGAACAGAACTTCAGTTTCAATCCATCAGTTATAGCCTACCTACAATAAATCTAATAAAACTGTTGTCACTTTTATGGGATGCAAAAGCTATGGAACAGAATGAGTAGTGTTTATGGGTAAGAATCGGGAGGAAGGCCAACAAGGCAAATATCATGGTGGGATGCTATTAAAGACCACCCAACCAGGATAGAGACACAGATTAAATATTATAGGAGCAGCTGGGAGAAGTCTCACCATTGCTAGCCCTTGTTCTCGTGGGGGATTTCAACTTACCAGACATCTGCTGGAAATACAACCCAGCAGAAACAGTCCAGGAAGTTCCTGGAGTGTTTGGAAGAGAACTTCCTGACACAGCTGGTGAGTGAGCCAACTAGGGAAGGCACCCCACTGGACCTGTTGTTTGCAAACAGAGAAGGACTTGTGAGTGATGTGATGGTTGGAGGCCATATTGGGAATAGAGATCATGAAATGATAAAGTGTTTGATTCTCGGAGAAGTAAGGAGGGAGGTCAGCAGAACTGCTACCTTGGACTTCCAGGGGGCAGACTTTGGCCTGTTTAGGAGACTGGTTGACAGAGTCCCTTGGGAGGCAGTCCAGAAGGCAAAAGAGTCCAGGAAGGATTGACATTCTTCAAGAAGGAAATCTTAAAGGTGCAGGAGCAGGCCATCCCTATGTGCCGAAGGATGAGCTGGCGGGGAAGACAACCGGCCTGGCTGAACAAAGAGCTTTGGCTGGAACTCAGGAGAAAAAAGAGAGTTTATGGCCTTTTGAAGAAGGGACAGGCAACTCAGGAGGACTACAAGGATGTCATGAGGTTATGCAGGGAGAAAATTAGAAGGGCTAAAGCCCAACTAGAACTTAATCTGGCTACTGCCATAAAAGACAATAAAAATGTTTCTATAAATCCATTAGCAACAAAAGGAAAGCTAAGGAGAATCTCCATCCTTTGTTTCATGTCGGGGGAAGCATAGTGACAAAGGATGAGGAAAAGGCTGAGGTACTTAAAGCCTTCTTTGCCTCAGTCTTTAGCAGTAAGACCAGTTGTTCTCCTGGTACCCAGCTCCCTGAGCTGGAAGACAGGGATGGGGAGCAGAATGAAGCCCCCATCATCCAAGGGGAAATGGTTAGCAGACGCAACACCACTTAGACACATACAAGTCTGTGGGGCCAGATGGGATCCACACAAGGGTACTGAGGCAGCTGGTGGAAGTGCTCTCCAAGCCACTTTCTATCATTTATCAGCAGTCCTGGCTAACCAGGTGTTGTCCTAAAAGTGGGATCATTTACCCCGTGTGCAGTACGCCAATATACACACAGAACAGAAGTATTTTATTTATTTCATGTCTGTGCAGAGATGGGTGCTAGGTGGCAATTTCACAAAGCTAGCACACCACACACAGAATCTACCACATATTTATCTTGTTACAGGATTAGAAAAACCCACCTAAATTTATGCTAATTGGTTATTAATCACCACATCATCTACTATTGGTCAAGCATCTTTAAATTAGCAGGCATGCTCCTTGAGGGTTTCGGGGGTGTAACTTGCATAGTCCTTTAATTTGGTAGGTGGTGGTAAACCTGCCCCCCCCCCCCCCCAGCCACCTTTCCCATCCCCTGGTTACTGGCGATTCTTGTTGACTTCAGGCCTCTCTGGCAATAGCCCAGCTCTCAGCGCCTTCTGGGGCAGGATGTTTCCTCTTTATCAGTTCCTCAATTCTCCTTCAAGGAGCTCTTTAGTAAAGCATGCATTTTATCAGTCTTTTGGCTCTTCTTCAAAGATATAGTTGTCAGCAAAGCAAGTAGTGCATTTAACCCTAAATTAAACAGTGTCTAAGCACTAACCCAAACACATTTCTGCCCCTGTGAAGCGGAAAATTCTACTTTATGGATATCACAGGGAGGTCCCAGTTGACTGCACATTAGTAAATGTGATGCCCATCTACAGGAAGGGCTGGAAGGAGGATCCAGGGAACTGCAGGCCTGTCAGTCTGACCTTGATGCTGGGGAAGGTTATGGAGCAGATCATCTTGAGTGCCACCACGTGGCACGTACAGGACAACCAGGTGATCAGGCCCAGCCAGCATGAGTTTATGAAAGGCAAGTCCTTCTTGACTAACCTGATCTCCTTCTATAACAAGGTGACCTGCTTAGTGGATAAGGGAAAGCTGTGGATGTTGTTTACCTGGACTTTAGTAAAGCCTTTGACACTGTTTGCCTTTGACTAGGGAAGTGATTGTACTGGGCAATGGTGAGGCCGCACCTCAGTACTGCATTCAGTTTTGGGCCCCTCACTAGAAGAAAGATGCTGAGGTGCTGGAGCATGTCCAAAGACAACGAAGTTGGTAAAGGGTCTTAGGAACAAGTCTTATGAAGAGCGTCTGAGGGAGCTGGGGTTCTTTAGCCTGGAGAAAAGGAGGCTGAGGGGAGACCTTATCACCCTCTACAATTACCTGAAAGGAGGTTGTAGCCAGGTGGGTGCTGGTCTCTTCTCCCAAGTAAGAAGTGATAGGACAAGGCCTCCACTTGCACCAGGGGAGGATTTAGGTTGGATATTAGGAAAATTTCTTCACTGAAAGGGTTGTCAATCATTGGAACAGGCTGCCCAGGGAAGTGGTTGAGTCACCATCCCTGGAGGTATTTAAAAGACGTGTAGATGTGGTGCTTAGGGACATGGTTTAGTGGTGAACTTGGCAGTGCTGGGTTAACAGTTGGACTTAAAGGTCTTTTCTAACCCAAACAATTCTATGATTCTAATTTAATAATTCAACTCAGGATATGTATCCGCATGGCTGACAAATGGGAAAGCTATCATCTACCACATTCTCTAAGACTTTGAAACAATTATGTGGACAGGCTGCTTCCCCTGTAATTTTGTTGAACAATAGAAGAGCCTTGCATCTGTCCTTATGGACCGTTACTGAGCTGTATTTTGTAGGATCAAGAACCTTCATGTTTGTTTGTTTGATTGTTTTTTAACAATTCTCTGTATACTTCTTTACCTCAAAGGCACTAATGAATTTTGTCTCCAATTAACATCTGCCTACCCAGAATTTTGTAAATTGTGATGTTTATAGCTTAACAGTCTTGAACTGAATGAACTGAAAAGAAGATAGTTCTCATTTGGAAGACAAAACAACAAAATCCTTTCAGTGACAATCCAGTATTACCAATGAGTGTTAGTTTTAGATGCTGCATAGACACAAAACTACTTTTACTTAGTAATGAGACTAAACCAAAGTTTTTCATCTGGGTTTATTGTTTTAAAAAGACCAAGGAAGGGCCTATGTTTCTGTTTAAACTGCTGAGTGGGAGAGAAGGCTTTTTCTGAGCCTCATTCATGCACCAAGCACTTCCATGTACTTATGAGCCTCCCCTGACCCTGGTGAGAAGTAACAAATCCCAAAGTTCCCAGTATTTCCACTGTTTCTGCGGGCTGGTGGCCTCCCACTGCCAATACACTCAACCATATGGAGATTAAGGGGTAGACTGGGTCTGCTGCCATAGGGGTGAACTCAAACTGATTTGCTCCACTGGCTGCCTATGATTTAAGTCCTGGCAGAGGAGGAATTACTAACAGTTTACTTTTATGTCTGCATAATCAAATAAAAGCTGTTTGAAGGGTAATAGCTGGAACCATAGTTAAGAACTTGTCACAGAAGCAGTTCAAGAAAGATAAAGGCAATACTAATTATTTTACAAGTAATTTCACCGAATATGATGCCATGAAAAAGAATCATGGTTAGCAGTCATCTAATTCCCCAGAAAATTGGAGCCTGGCCAGTTTATGCTGGTCTGTGAATTTGTTTACTACATATTTCTTCAGTGCTTGATAGCTCATTCATTCAAAACTTTGCAGAAAATGATTCAGCAGTTCTTAAAATGTTTTTGAAAACTTATGTATTGGTTAACTTTTATGAAGCCGTTTAGCAACCCTTACAGCATTCTGATAACAATTTAAAAAGGATGATACTACAAGCTGCTGATTAGCAGTGTAAGTTTTTCAAAGGAAGGTGTACTTCCTTCTTACAGGAAGATGCAACCACATTTTTGTTAGGATCCTGTGGTGGGTTGACCCTGGCTGGACACCAGGTGCCCACTAAAGCCACTATATCACTCCCCTCCTCAGCTGGACAGGGGAGAGAAAATGTAACAAAAGGCTCCTGGGTCAAGATAAGGACAGGGAGAGATCATTCACCAATTGTCATCACAGGCAAAACAGACTCAACTCAGGAAAATTAATTTAATTTATTATCAATCAAATCAGAGTAGGATAATGAGAAATATAACCAAGTCTTAAAAACACCTTGCCTCCACCCCCCACCCCTCCTTCCTGGGCTCAACTTCACTGCCAATTTCTCCACCTCCTCCCCTCCAGCAGCACAGGGGAATGGGGAATGGGGGTTGTGGTCAGTTCATCACACATTGTCCCTGCTGCTCCTTCCTCCTCAGGGGGAGGACTCCTCACACTCTGCCCCTGCTCCAGCATCGGGTCTCTCCCACAGGAGACAGTTCTCCATGAATTTCTCCAACGTGAGTCCTTCCCACGGGCTGCAGTTCTTTGCAAACTGCTCCAGCGTGGGTCCCTTCCACAGGGTGCAGACCTTCAGGAACAGACTGCTCTGGCGTGGGTCCCCCATGGGGTCACAAGTCCTGCCAGCAAACCTGCTCCAGCCTGGGCTCCTCTCTCCACGGGGCCACAGGTCCTGCCAGGAGTCTCCTCTAGTACCGGCTTTCCATGGGGTCACAGCGTCCTTTGGGCATCCACCTACTCCGGCGTGAGTCCTCCATGGGCTGCAGGTGGAATCTCTGCTCCACCATCATCCTCCATGGCTACAGGTGGACAGCCTGCCTCACCATGGTCTTCACTATGGGCTGCAGGGGGATCTCTTCTCCGGTGCCTGGAGCACCTCCTCCCCCTCCTTCTTCACTGATCTTGGTGTCTGCAGAGTTGTTTCTCCCACATATTCTCACTCCTCTCTCCAGCTGCTGTTGTGCAGCTGTTTTTTTTCCCTTCTTAACTCTGTTATCCCAGAGGTGCTAACACTGTTGCTGATGGGCTCAGCCTTGGCCAGCAGCAGGTCCGTCTTGGAGCCAGCTGGCATTCGCTCTGTCAGACATGGGGGAAGCTTCTAGCAGCTTCTCGCAGAAGCTGCCCCTGTAGCCCCCCCGCTACCAAAACCTTGTCATGCAAATCCAATACAGGCACCTAAGCACTGCTGTAGTTTAGGTAAAATAGATACTGAGGGACACTGAAGTCATACCAGTTCTGTGAGCTTTGAATCCATTCCTAAATGTAGATTCCTTGCAAGGAATGAATACAATGTTTACAAAGTAGTATAATTCAGCCGCATTTGCATAATTCAAATCAAAGTACAAAAAAGTCAAGTGCTCAGCAGTTTCTCATTGCTCTCAAAATTTTTTTTTCATAATATCTGCTAGCTTGCTGTTGTGAGGTAAGCTTAGTCATTTCTTCCTGCTGACTTCTACCACAGGCAGGCAGGGAAGGGGTCCACCATCACCTTCATGAATTTGCCAGATCACTCAGAAAACACAATTTAAGCACTGACAAAAGAAAGGAAGGGTTTTAATTAAATGATTCTTCTTGCCTATGCTCTGTCAGGTTTCGCATTGTCTTGCTGATGACTTGCAAGCTGTGAATTCATAGGTTGTACTGAAAAATGCAAATATTTAAATTTGTATTCTTTGCAAATATTTACACAAGAGGCTACCTTTTGCTGTAAAGTTCTACTTGGATTGACGTTGTGACAAGTTTATAGTAAGTTAACAAGTTCATCTGATGAGCATAAGGCACTGGAATACCTTTAAATAATATAACATTCGATCAGATTTATTATTTTTTTAATAATCTTTGTTACGGGTAAACTGAAACAGATACTGTGTGAAGTCTAATGCATTCCAATGAGCATTTGCTTCTTATCATGCATTTTAGCAAATGATGTGTTACTAAATTTCAGTTGAAATATGACCTTGGGCAGAATGAGCACCATTGCATAAAATCCTAGGAGTCTATACTAAGTATACAGAAATCAGCATGTTTTGGTGGTTGGGCTTTTTGGGGTTTTTTTTTGTTGGGTTTTTTTTTCTTTCAGCTTGGGCTATTTAACAAGCATAGTTAATACCATAAGCATTACATCTATTTCTTTAATGATAAACTAATATTAAACCAATATTTTACCTGAAGAGTTATGGGAGCATTGTACACTGATGCTCAGATTGTGGAAATCTCTCCATCACACATTTCTATGCACAGTGATGGGCTCACCATGTCTGCTCATGGGTCCTTGCTGCAAAATTTTCTGGAGGTTTCCTCTTTTGCTACGGTTCTACACACAGTGATCAGGTCTGTTTTCTGTTGAGAAAATGGATCAGGAACATTACGTTGTGTTGACACCCAGAAATGAGTCGGCTGTGTGTCTTTTCTGGAAGAGGCAATTTATATCAGGTCTCCTGACTGCAGCTTACTCTTGCTCCCCTTCTTCCTTTTCTACTCCACATTCCTGAGTAGAAACTGCAAACATAATAAGGCACATATTGCCACCAACAATGAACAAACCCTTCAAGAACCTTCCATTAATTATCCATTTCAGTAGATTTTCCTGCTTGATGACTAATTTCCTTTCAGAAGTTGTGTGCTGGTATGATTGACACCTCATTTTATGCCAAGAAGTATAATTTTGCTTGCAGCTCAGCTTTGTGGGAATCTCAGAGAATTTCTTCCACCCAGTGGTCATTGATCAGCTTATTAATTAGCAAGAGCTGAGAGGTTTGCAGTAGGTGGATGTAAGGAAATGAGATGAAAAGCAGGTTGTCTCTTGGCTACTACTCCACAAAGAAAATCAGTCCTGCAGAATTGACACTCTCGCTCCCATGATGTGAACTAGAGCTATCTATCTAATGGAATTATAGTATAAATAAATAGCTGCTTAAAAATCTGGCCAAATGCACTTGCTCTAGTACCAATATAGTTGGCCAGTTTTCTAAGATCTTCGACAGCATTTTTACTTTTCTCCATGAGGGCTTGTTTCACTATGATATTTTGGTATTTGACAAGTGCTTGTGTATTCAAGTTAAAAGGAATATGACAGGAAAATAAAAGTCTATTGATTTGTCTAATAACAAGTCAATTACACTTAATATGTGCTCTTCCTCAGGTGAGTATAAAAGGATAATAAATCCTAATTTAAAAGAGAATGATTAATTCAACTTTGTTCCATGCTGTCATTTTTGGTATGTAAAATGACTATGAAGTGATCTAATAGCAATTTACACCCACTTCTTGCGTATTCCAAATGCTGATGCTAGCTATGTTGAACAATACTAGTTCTTTTAAAATATCTAATTATTTTTAATTAATATAGCTGCTTTTATGTGAAGAGAAATACATAGTAACTCAGATTTTTTGCCTTTTCTTGTATACAGTTGCACACACATGCAGGCATTTTGCATGTACATTGAAAGTGGTGTCTTCTTTGTGTACAAAGTTATATGCATTTACTAATCCACTGAATAAGAAGTGGACATTTAAGCTAAATGAAGAGATCAAAGACAGATTTGGAATAATGTACGATTAATAAAAAATAAAATAATGAGAAGGAAAATAATAAACACTCATGTAATTACAGACATGTATAAACTAAGTGGATATATACTGGGAATATATAAATGCTATCCCATCAATTACTCTTATTTTCTAATGTGTGGTTCTGTTGGAAAACATTGATTAATTAATGCAGAAGCTAGAGAATCAATATTTTTAGTGAGGTAGATTTGTTTCATTTTAACAAAAGCAGCTGATTCATTCTTGTATTTGCTTTTAGGTTGGAGGTTTTTTGGTGTCCCAATTAAGTTTTTTGCTTGCTTCAACAGAAGTCTGACTTCCAAAATAGTTTTTACCAACTTCTATGTTTAGATAATAAATATATCAAATGCATTCTGGCATTTTGTAGACTCTTCTCATTAACATGGACCAGCTTGAGAATCAGCATGTCTGATCAAAATTGCTAACTAGGTTTTTATTTATATTTTTTGTATGGTGTATTAGTGCCAACTAAAAAGCCTCAAGTACATTTTCTGCCTTACTTTCTAAGAAGTGGCAAAGACACATGCTTTCTATTTGGCTTCATCTCTGCTGCATACGAAAACTTTGTTCATTAAATTTTCCCTAATAAAGAAAAGAAGAGTTTTGGAGGGACTGCTTTCCAAATGCAGAACATTATTTTTGGCTTCAGTGGCTTCATTTGTTTTAGTGAAGGAGGAAAAGGGTAGGAGAAGGAAGTTAGATAGGGAAATACTTTCAGCATCTGTGGGAAATTAGTCTTGGCCAGCTGCCCTCCTGAGAAAGTATGAGCTACAAGAAGCAATTTCCTATATTTTAGAAGATATTAAGATTTATTAGAATACACATTTAATTTGTGATTCTGTTGGAGCAAATCCAGAGGAGGCACATGAAGATAATCAGAGGGCTGGAGCACCTCTCCTATGAGGACAGGCTGAGAGAGTTGGGATTCTTCAGCCTGGAGAAGAGAAGGCTCCGGGGAGATCTAATTGTGGCCTTCCAGTACCTGAAGAGGCCTACAGGAAAGATGGTGAGGGACTGTTTATCAGGAAGTGTAGTGACAGGACAAGGGGTAATGGGTTCAAGCTGAAGGAGGGTCGATTTAGCTTGGATATTAGAAAGAAACTCTTTACTGTTCGAGTGGTGAGGCACTGGAACAGGTTGCCCAGAGAGGTTGTGGATGCCCCATCCTTGGAAGTGTTTAAGACCAGGTTGGATGAGGCTTTGGGCAACGTGGTCTAGTGGAGGGTGTCCCTGCCTGCAGCAGGGGGGTTGGAATTAGATGATCTTTCAGTTCCCTTCCAACCCTAACCATTCTATGATTCTATGATTCTTCCATGATGGTGAAGGTTACTGATTTTATTGGGTTTTCAGGGGTTCTGAGAGAATTATGTTTCCATCCCTAGTGGGGAAGGGTAGAAGGGAGAACTTACAAAATGTGTTCCACTATACCTTCCTACTTTTAGTTTTTCTGTTTTAATACATTAGTTTATTTTTTTCCCTCTTCCATTCTCTGAATGTTTACCCTCTCTTCTCATCATTCTATATTTTAATCCAATCTTGTGCTTCTTGGTATGTTCTGCTGTTTGTTCTTTCCTTCTCCTTCCATACACATTATGCTGCAGTTTTCCCTCATCTTAATTTTCCTCTAGTGATAGTCCCTGTACTGCTTCCTCATCCCTCTTTTCCTTTGTCTGTCTCTACAATGCCTTTCTCTAATTCATCTTTCTCACTTCCATGTCATTATTATGCTCACCTTTCTAAGTTAATTGCTTCTCTGTATCCTGTGTTAATACTTTGAGAAGTAAAAATATTCTTTTATGTTAATGAGAGGGGTTCCTTTTCCAAGTATTCATGAAAAATTACTCCAGATATCAAATATACTATGCAAAACAATTGCTCCTCTAATTAGTACACTGAATAAGTTTCCCTTGTTGTTCAACTGCAAAACTATTGTCATTATATCACAAATGGAGGATGTTGTGACATGGAACATACCCTAAGACATTTGAATTATGCAAAGAAGCTATTCCTAATTACTTTAGAAATGCTATGATTTTTTATTCATTTTTATATCATAAGTTTACATTCATTAACAATATTAGCAGAAAATACATATTTAAAAAAAACCCAAACAACAAACCCTTAACTTTAACTTTTTTTTTTTTTCTTTCATGGTGTCTCAATGAATAATTTTCTTCCTTGTAGCAGTGAAAAAAAATAAAAATTGAGATTGTAAAATGTTTTTCTTCAAGATTAAATTTTGACAATTGACACAGCTTGCAAAAGATTTCAGTATATATGAGCATGTGTTCCCAGATTGGAAGCTGTCTTACCAAAGGTTTTTTGGAAGATTTGAACAGTTCCGGTGGTAGTTTAACAGTTCTTGGAGTCAGAGTTAACTGGTAATTAGAAATAACTGAATATCTTGTTTAACTAGAATTAAAAGTAACACAGTTATTTTTTGCAACCTAAAATTAATTTGATTGGCTAACCTTGAAATTTTCCTTGCAGTACAATTTTTATCTGGTTTTGGTTGGGGTTTTTTTGTTGTTTTGTTGTTTGTTTGGTTGGTTTTTTTAAAAAAAGAAACATTACTACTGCTATCATAGTTTTTCAGATTATTTTTATTATAGATTTTCTGTTGTTACAGATTTTAATTCTGGAAGGAGTTAAAATCATCACCCCAATACATCCGAAGTCCTTGAAACATTTTAACAGTTGTTATGGTGCACTCAACAGAAGAGGTCTGTTTTATTACTGCTACAGGAACAAACAATAACAACCTGTGTTGTAAAATATGGTAGGTTTTAAGAGATTGTGATTTTCCCTCCTCCTGCTTTTTCTGAACTCTGGAGCTTTTGTGCTATTTTTGAGGCTGCAGAGGAAAGTGAAAGGATTCTGGCAGAATGTAAATCATGAGATCATTAACATTTCAGCCCAATTTCTCTCCAGCAATGAGTAATCTTAGCAGAGATGATTGATGGGATTGGGGATTCACAAGATAGATATTATGGGTCATTCCCCCATATTTCCTCATTTTCTTTCCCGTTTTGCTAATCCTAGTTTCAGATAACATCATTCAATCAATTTCAGTGCTGATCTACATCTGTATTCTTCTAATATCAGATATTATATCAGATATAACTCTGGGTAGATATATGTTCTACCTTACTACTTTTTGTGCATGTCACCTTTATTTTTGTTTATGCTCCATTATAATATATGGCAGAAATATTTACATTAATATCTCATTGTTTTGGTCCTTGAAACTGTACAGTCTTTTTTTTTTTTCCTGTTCCCTTGATATAAAATCCCTCCTTAGCAGGTGCAGCATTTAAGCCACAACAAGTATCTATCTGCACTATGTGGAAAATGAAGGGAAAGAAATGATACCTTTTTCTTCCCCTCCATCTTGGAGGATCTCACGTGACATGATAAAAATATATTCTACTGTAAAGTGCTCTTAACATTCATTTGTTTTCATGGGGGTAGGGGGAAGCAGAGGGGAATGGGAAACATGGGACATTGGATTGTCACATATTTTTTCCATGTCTATTCAATTCTAAAAAAATAAAAAAAAACAGGATTCTTAAGATTTTTTATTATTATGTGAAACATAATTTGGAAACAAAATAATTGGTTGACATTGAAAAGTACATAGTATGTGCTAGCAATGACTCTAGGACAGCGAAGTGTATGAAAGGCATCCTGGAAGAAAGGATTTTTCTAGATACCAAAGCTGTGTCTGTTAGAGTCAATGGTTTATGTACAGAATGCTCCAGTCTGCTTGCTATAGGTGCTACCACATTTGTCAGACCATAGTAATGGGAGCTTCGTTTGGGTACATATCAACTGTGCTGTATATGGAGAAAAGAGTTTTTCAGTTATTCCATCATCTTTCCAAAGGCCTGCATGAAAACTACAGAAGAAAACAAAGAGGATTGGTTTCTATGCATGTTAAGCATCTCTGCAGAATGTAGCTATGAAAGTGCAGAAGTTATAGAGTGTATGGGCCAAATATGGTGTAATCTTAGTATACTTTTGATCCGCAGTTGACTCTTGACTCTGATTTAAATCTCCGTTCCTTAGTTTCTGTGCATTTTATTGTAGCACCACATGCTAATCAATTAAAAGAAATAATTTATCTACTGGTGTTTTTATACTCTCACTTTAGTATTTAATGAGATTCATTGGCTCATACGATATGCTATTTCATGAATGCTTCCAAGAACAAAAGAATATATTCATAATATTATGAAAAGAATTTGTAGATAGGCATATCTTTCCTACAGCTTTTTGTATGCAGGTATGAAACTATCAGTTTAATCTTCAGTGGTTTTGTCTGACAGAGGAAAAATTGGTCATGCAGCTATGGTTATTATTTTTTTGTTTAAGAGGTGAAAGGTATATTGAGATGGAGGAAAATGAGATTTGGATTTAATGTTGCATGCAAAGAATGGCATGTCTCAATGAATCAACAATTCTAGATGACTAGTACTTAGTGGTGCTTTGTTATGGACAGCTACCAGCATCCTAGTCCAAAAGGACAGTATCGCATACATACCCATAAAATACCCCAAAATTGCAGAAAATTCTTGATGAACTGGACTTTTCCTGCATTTCAATCCCACTTCATTCAACAAAGTAGTTCTCAAAACCTAAGTCTTATGCCAAAGTGTTCTATTGTACCGGAACCAGCATATTCTATTAAGCTGCTGAATATTAGGCAGATACAGGCAGTCTGATACAGACAGTAATAACATATGTTATTATGAAAGTATATTATTATTATTATTATTGTTATTATAGTATTAGTCCTCTTTAACATATATATATATTTGTATTACAAATACACAGTAATAAAGTAGAAAATACTACAAAATTATTACTCCCACTTCATTCCATTCTCCTCCTCCAGTGGATATTTGTGAAACTAGCAGGAAGTCCTTTTTGATTTTTTTCCCCAGTAAAAGCTTCAGCAAAGGGATTTTATTACTATCAGAACAATTGGCACAAAGATATCTATATTTTATGTAATATTTTAGTTGACCATAGTATTAACAGTTTAATATCAGTGCAGCAGAATATGCAGCAGGACAGTATGTCATGCCATGGAAAGCCAGGAAAGGGCATCAGATTGGGATTTTTCTGCTCTTAGTTTTCTAATTGAGAATAAGGATGGAATGGGAAGCTCCCCCTTGTTTGATTTTGTTTTTTACATTCAGGAGAGGAATTCCCAACTCCTTTAGCTGAAGCAGCAGATCTCTCGGGCAGGTTGGTAGTTTGTTTGTTAGGAAGAGTCACTTCAGAATTGCTTCAGGCAGCAGCTGGGTTTGATGGATCTTTCTCTTCCACTGAACTGCCTCCAGATTGAAAAAGGGTATTATTCCCTAGTTTTAACAAGTTGTTCCCAAGTCAACTTTATAACTATGGATACCTTATAATAGATACCTGAAATTTTTACCATAGTGAAAAACATCAGCTTCCCTTTCCACTCTGCGCAAATGTCATATTTTAAGCTGTTGAAGACTGATCCCAGATTCTTCCAGAGTTCAGTGTACATCAGTGTGTATCAGTGCCCCTCACTCAAAAGACTTTTGTAGTTATAACTATCTTGACAAAGAGGAAATGTATGCTAATGTACTTTAGCTACAAGAAAATGTACAAAGCTACAAGGGAAAAATTGTTTATTGTTAGAAAGTAAAGCATGTACTGATACCAAATTAGAGTTGTGCAAATCAATCCTCTTTCTAGTGAGAACAGACAGATTAGACTGGAGAAATAAGATGGCCTGAAGCCAAGTTACAAAGAGCAGAGAAGCTAAGAAAGATTGATCTTGCCTTATTTCTGAAAGGATTAGATTTTAATTTAGTAACTAAGAAAGTACCTTCAACTTTTAAAGTTTTTTCAAGTATCATTCAAAAATATTTTGCATTAAATTTGTTATGATGTTAACCTTTTATAGTGCACAGTGGGAAGACAGTTTGTAGACTTTGGGCTGAGGACCAGTGTCTGAATTTGATTCCCACCTTAGCCCAGGAGACAAAACTCACATCCACAGAAGGAGGATAGGAGTTGGATGGACACCCTCCACGTAAAGGGAACGGTAACTGTCAAGATGCTGCATTCTGCTCTTCAGAAGGCCTTACCCCCGTCACCAGCCTTATCCTGGTCACCACCACCCTGAGAGCTACACTGCTGCAGGTTCTTGACTGTTTATACTTGCTGTAGCATGGAGCTGGCTTGCACAGTGATCGCTGCCCAGTGCAGAGCAAATTCCCTCTTAGAGATAATCTTACACTGTGCTTAGGTCAGAGAAGCTGGGACTACTGTAAAGACTCTGGATTTAGATTTTCAGAGCGCTCTGTGTCTTTGGTGTAGTGAACTTGACTTAGAAACTGGCTTTCATATTGGTGCATATTTGAGAAATTGGCTTGTGCCAAATGTGGTGGTGTTGTGGGTTTTTTGGTTTTTTCTTCCCTCTGAACTGAGTTTTAAAATATGGCTTGTCATATCTCTGGACCTCATTTCTATCTCTGTAAAGTAGGGAAAATATTACAACAACCCAGCAGGGATAAGATTTGGAAGAGACCTCTGTAACAGGCTGAATCATACCTTTTTTTTACCAGTATTATTAACATTAGAGTTATTACCATTGCTTCTGAAAGAGAAACAATGAGAGACTGGATTTGTGTACCTGGCCCTTGCTACCCCACTTTGGATGAGGTTCTTTAGAAAAGAAGATTACAGACCAGTCAAGCCTCACATTTGTGTAAAGATATGATCAAGATCCTTCAAAGCTCTGACATTATATTCTCACTTTACCTTGTTTGAGACATGTTTGTCTTTAGTAGTAGTTCAAAATTTCAAACTGACAACAATACAGCCTTATAAAAAATAAAAACAATCAGAGGGAGGAAGCAAATATTTTCCATCACTGGAGCATGCCTGATAGATACCATATAGTTTGGTACCACTGAAGATCTGTTTAAACAGGATAAGATCTACCGTTTTTAGAGACACTTTCCTTCCCTGAATATACAATGAGTATTTGATGAAGTGGTATAGTCCTTGCTCTCCATTTTTGCCTGCTGGGTGGTGTTGCACGAACTGTAACATTACATGCTGGAGTTTTCTTTCTGACTGGCTTTCTGGTTTTGTTTTTGTGTGTGTGCAGTTTTGAATCTGATTCTTTTTAGCTAGAATATGAGAATGACTAGTGATATCAGGTCTCTTAGTGATCCTGCTGAGATAATGCAGGCTGGTTGGAAGACTGTGGTATTAAAAATAATAAAACCAACAATAACAAACCTCTTCTTATAGCATTAATCTTCTCTGGTTTTTAGAAAGCAGCATATACCTGGACACATTTCTCAGTACAGTATTCGCTATTCTCTAAGGAATGGCAGGCTGCTGTCTCACCCTCTCAGCTGGGTACCTCACTCTGCACTGTGGCTGAGCTCACAGCATTGCTGTCGCATTGGGTTCTGCTGGCAACCTTGCCTGGGGGGCAGAAGGAACAGGGCAGCCTTTTTGTGCCCAGAAGGGAGCAGGGGTTTTCCTTCACTAGCCAACTGTTCTGTGCCTTCGTTTCTTTCTCCAGTCTAAAATTTTACAGGTACAGCTTGGGAAAAATAAATTATTAATAAACGCAAATTAAATCCCAAGTACTGTTGTTGGGGCTTGCAAGCCACTAGAGGTTTTAACTAAAGAAAGTATATTACTGCAAGTCATTATCAAATATAAATACATAGGCCTGAAGATGAGCCCTTTAGTATCTAGATTTAGTTTTCCAGAGTATTTACTTATTGTAGTACACATAATGCTGACTTTATAGGCTGGCAAGTAGTTGATTACTTATTTCCCAAATGAATTTACTACACACTACTTTAGCCATGTTTGTCTGGAATTGTGAATTTTGCAGACATCACTACCTGATGTATAATCAATTTAAATTGCCTCAACCTTATAAAACACAGAGCTTTTACCTAGCATGTGCTTGTTTTCTCTTTCTTTTTCTTTCTTTCTCTTTCTTTCTTTCTTTCTTTCTTTCTTTCTTTCTCTCTCTTTCTCTCTCTCTTTCTCTCTCTCTCTTTCTCTCTCCCTCTTTCTCTCTCTCTCTTTCTCTCTTTTGCTCTCTCCTGTCTCTCTTTCTCCCTCTCTTTCTGCCTGCCTGCCTTTCTCCTCCACATTATGCAGTATCTGAGAAGCGCTCAGCCTTTTTGATGCATGCACAGGCAAGAAGCTACCTGAATTCCCAGGCATCTGTTCTGGGATTTGACATAAAGGGATGAGTTTTGTGCATACCCCTCACTGAGATAGGGAGGTAGGGAGGTTAATATAAGAACCAAGTATTCAGCTAAGAGCGGTGTTTGGGTTTTTTTACAGGTCTGCAGCTGTCGGTATAATCTTTCCCAAAAAGCATCATGGGATCTTTAAAAGTTCCTCTAGTGGTTTTCTGAAAGCAATTTATTCTTGTCAGGGTGGGCTTGTTTGAAGATTGCAAATAGCACAGGATGTTGCATTCAATAACACATTGCAATAAGTAAAGAGTCTTTGAAAATCTTTCTTAATTAATATGCAGAAAACATTTATTTTTTAATTAGCAGTAGTAAAATCACCAACCCTAACAGCTAGACTGCTATTGGGTATTTCCTAGTATGCTATAGTTTCGTTATCAAAAAGCTAAGGTAATACAGTCTGTTAGCTTGATGACATTTATAAATGACTCCACTGAGAAAGAGTGCAAGAAAATAAAATGTCAGTTCTTCAAAATCTACTGATTTTTTTTTTTTTAAAAAAATAATTCCCAAACATGCCTTTAGGTTTTTCTATACATCTAGCTCTGTGTAATGAATGTACCTGACCTAGTGTGTATCCATAATGTGCAGGACATGCAAAAAAAAGAAAAAAAATATAATCCAATATTTTTTGTGTGTGTTTTGAAAATACATCTTTTTTATTATGTATTATTTTTCTTTTTATCTGTCTAACTACTATCACTAAAATTAAATATCCAAGACAAGGTACTCAGGTGGTATCAATCAGCACAATTCCATTGACTGTGGTTCTGCCAATTTAAACCAGCTGAGGTTATAGCTCTTACAGTATTCTTTAAAAAGTGATAGTGAAACATTTCCTTTGTGTTAGCTTGAAGGGCTGCACCACATTTTATTTTTCTGAAAGTGATTGTAATGGAGCCTGTGTCACCTAAAACTAATTTTATCACCAGTTAGGGCTTCTGAGCTGGTGCTATAGGCCATGTTGGGAAAAGCTTTAAAAAGTACCTATGAGACTTAGGAACCTGATTTCCACTTCAAAATTGCTGCTAGCATTGAGACATTTAGTTTCAGCTGAAATAATGATACAATGTTTTTCCAAAATTTGCTCTGCACTCGCATTAGAACTCTCAATTAAGACTTTAGTAGGAGTTTTGTAAAACAGCTAAAGCACAATATAACCTTGGTAAAACCCAAATTTGGAGGGATATTATGACTAACTTCTAGTTTATGGGAAAACCCAACACATACTTTTTCCACATACTTTGTTTCTTTCATCATTCTTTTTTTTTTTTTTTTTTTTTTTTTCTCCCTACAGAAAGAATGGAGAATCTAGTGGTTTGTTTCTCTTCCTCTCCTGCTTTTTACAGTTCATGTGAGCTCTGGCATTGAACCCAGAGAAGAAAAGGTCATCACTGTAGGAATGAACCGCACATGGGACTGCATTTTGTTTAAACAGATGGCAGCCATGTACTGTTGCAAACAGACAAAGCTGTCTTGCTGCATCCGTGTGCAAATGTAATGATTAGGGCATTCTTCTGGCACTTGAAAGAGATACAGTTTCCTTCAAGCTGAGGAGAAACAGAGGCCTTGTTTCCTACTTCCTGACTCTGTGCTTCAGCCAGAAAGCTGTTATGTGGAAGATAAGCACAGGCATTGCTACTGCTACTATCTTTGCTTGAAAAGAAAGACGGATCTTTCTGCTTCTTAAACAAAACAAACAAACAAAGACCATACAATTTTAGGTAGATGGTTATTCTGAAGAGAGGATTTTGGAATCAGGATCCTAAGCAGAAAGCAATGCCTGCCTGCAGCCTCAGGTGAGGTCCTTAAGTTCTGGAGAGAGGATATATCTATATCTGTTGTCTGGTTGAAGGCTTCACAGTTCCCTGTTCCAGACTATGGATTTGGATTTTACTCTATTAGGAAGACTCCTAAAATGTGAGGTGTTGCACCACCTAACTTCATACACACTGGTCATTCCTCATATGTCTGGCCTTTACTATTTCCTTCAGATAAAAAAAAATGCCGAATTTTTCAGTAGTTATGTATCAAAGTAATAAGGCAAAGTAGCTGGGCTAAACTGCCATGCAACATAAAGAAAAGGAAAATTTTTCCAGTTGGCTGAAATGACGTCTTGATTTAGGGCTAAGGATAGCTGCCCATTTTCTAAGTGTGGTAAAACAAGAGTCCAGTCCTCAAAAGTTTAAACAGTAGGGGGATAATTTGCATTAGACCATCAAATAGATTATGAAGGGCCATCATTAAGACCCATGCCCTTTCTTTTAATTTTTTTTTTTCCACTCGTTCATAATCATAAAACCACCATATAAAATTGCCTGCTGGGTTTCTGAAATGCCCCACATAAATTTGATTCACCAAGGTCTTACTATATCTAATCTGACAAGAGTTCAAACTGCTGTATGCATAATAAATAAAGGCATTTGTGATGTAACACAGCCTTTGTTCCCATGCCCTGTGCTATTTTTCTGGGCCACCTGGGATGTTGAAGGGTTTTGGACTTTTATTGTTTTGGATTTTTTCCCTGAGATACTTGTGTTCAGGTGGCTGAAGAAAAATGTAATTATCTGACATGACAAGCAGCAGCTAGTTTGAATCCAAAATTAAATGTCAGTCAAAATAAAAGACGATGTTATGGAGTGGTAGTATCCTCCCTATGACTAAGGTTTGAGCTGAATTTTCATTCTGAAATATTGATGATTGATACAAAACTTACATGACACAAAAGGGAACCTTCACAATCCTAGCACTTGGATAAGTAGGCAAAATCGTCTTGCAAGTAGTGAAGGTGCTCCTTCAGATGCTACCAGGATGAAAGAAGCACAAGGGTTTAATGAAATTTTCAGGTTCTGTTTAGGTCAAAGGCCGTATTCTGCATGTGATATAATTCTTATTCAGTAGCCACATAATGTTATATAGGCATGTATATATATACGTACATAGGTATGTGTTATGTTGGAATCTTGTTTGAATGAGCACCCTGCAGAGCAGGGATGAGTTTGACGTTAGGAAGTATTCTTGTGTTGGCTCTTCCAAAAGAGATATTTGACTTTGTGAAGATCTTGCAAGTCCTAGCAGCCTAAAAAAATAGCACTCTTACCCTGATCACAGCAATCTTTCAGTGTAAAATATAACATTGTGTATCTATAGATTTTTTCAAATGTTTTCAGTACCTTTTTGTTATTATCTGATTGCACGTCATTGGGTCACTTTGCGTCCTTTATGTAAACACAGATCTGAAACAAACATGATTTCTTGTATCTTACCTCCCATTCGTAAAAGTGTGTGTGACTGAGCAACAGAGAATCAGGACCCATTGTATTTTTCCAGCAGGTTTGGGAACCACATAGTACCATGTGTGGTTTTGTGTCTTACAATTATTATCTACAAACTAGGCATGTAATAAATCTTCATACAACTTCTATAGCTGATTATTACTGTAATCAAGAAGAAATCTTCCTCTAGCATCATCGTCATAATTTTTTCTGTTGTAGCATTAAATTGCTAGAATTACATTGCAGTTGTCATTAGAAAAAGGAATACAGCTTTAATATGCAGTTAGTTGAGGCACTAATGGTGAGGTCTTTGGTATGGGCTGGAAGCAATTCCAGAACAATGCCTTTGTGATGAGAGTGTTTGCCTCCTCAGAACATCATCTGGGAGGCAGCTATCACCAAGGTGATTATGCTTATCAATACATTTTCATCAAAGCCAGTGGAAAGATGGCCTAATAAGCAATGGTTGCTAGAGATATATGGCACAGTAAAGCACTTTAGTTTAGATTTGCATCATTAAACCAGTTCCTTATTGTTCTTTGGTAAATTCATAGAGTTAGTTATACCAAGATATCTAAGCATTTGTATTTAATCCAGTGGGATTTAGATGCTTAAGCTATGTTATCTGTGCCGTCTTGGGGCTTTATTCTCCTGGTAGGAGAAGAGGGAGACAGTCATTCCCTCCCTGTGGGAGATGGTAGAGAATAAATGTGTTAGCCATCATAAGGTGCTCAAAGGCTGTAGAGATTGAGAAGAATTCAAGGTAGAGAAATAAAATTAATAAGCTGATTAATGACAAGCGATGTCTTGGTTGCAGCTATTCAGTACAACACGGAATAGGGTTTTAATTTGGACTGTGACATCTCTGTACTACTTTGTGGAGGTTGTGCTCACCTGGAAAATTTCCCTGCCCATGGACCACCCTAACAAAAGCTTAATAAAAAATTCAGTTTTTCAGTCTGGAGACATTCAGGAGCCTCTTTGGATTTACTAGCGGCATGTGTTTTGGACTAAACATTTCAAATATTTTCTCCTACTTAGCTGAAACAACCTGGGAATAATTGCCACATTTAGTGGCCACATCCACTCTCTCATTTTTTCCTGTAGCCAAAACACTTCAGAAAGGTGTATGCAGCCTTTCATACTCTATCTAATCAGGAATGTTTCCACTTGCTTTTGATAATATTGTCACCCTTGGTAGTGGTGATGACATTTTCTTGGAGATATGCCCTGTGATTAGGTCCATTTGGACCCATTATCAAGGTTTAAGGGTTATACAACCTACTTTCCTTCTTGTTATATTCCCCCGTTACATACTAACCATCTGGCTTGGTAGAAGTTGTGTCCTAACAGTTTTTCATAACTGTGCCAAATTTCTGTTCCCATGGAAACTGTTTTAAGAGTGCTTTAACATTTGAGAGGTGTACCATTTGCTATCTGTAATAGTTCATATTTCTTTTTCCTTTAGTCTTTGTGTTTTCTGTCTTTTTATTAATGGTTAGTGTTACCACCTGTCCTGAAAAAGAGCAGAGTCGAGAGTTTTGGACACCAGTCTTGTATCTCAATATCCACTTTCCTATGTTGCGAAGAACAACTCTTAAAGGGTTTAAAGCTGCTTTAACATATCATTTAAGAGTCAGCAAGGAAAGAGCATGCATTAATAGAAGGTAGAACAACAACAATTTTTTAAAAAAATTTGTAGTTTTAAGTTTTTTAAAGGGGATTTTTGAAAACAATAAAAATGCTTTTACCATCCATGATTAGAAAGGCTTATTAAATATGAAAGGAATTGTTCTGATTGTATCTAAAATATGTGCAGTGTCTATACGTGTATAGTGTGTAAGGGAGTTATGCAGGCCCATTTCACACAAATGTTTTCAAAGCTACTCAGCTTTGAAAGGTGTTATCTAGCAGTTCCGTAGCAGAAATAAATCTTTGTTTTCCATTCACAAGAAACTGATCTGCTGCATTTGTAAAATATTTTCTAGAAAGAGATTAAATGTCACAGTTGCTGAGGCCTACTCAACCATTGCACTAAACCAATGCATTACATAATCCATCCTAGATTCCACTCATGCAGCCACAGCGTTGGGACTAAAGAGCAGAAAAAACCATACAAATTTCAGAGACATCTTTCACTCATGAAGAAGGCAAAGGTTTTGAACATTTCAGTGTTTACATGTTGCTGTAAGATGCTATTTGTGGTATGCCATAAAAATGTCATCTGTCTTCCACTGTCTGTTGACACATTTTCTGTGAATTATTTACATGTATGTAGGCTTTAGAGAGGACTCTATGAGGACTAGGAGGGCAGAGGTAGCCTGTCATGACAGTATCTCTACTTGGACTTAATATTAAAAAGATTTAATATATGATATATTTCCTAACAACATAAAAAATCCTGCTTACTGCTAGAACAAAGGTTTGTTCAAGGTGCTTACTAGGCAGAATACTAATTTCCAGATCATTGGTTTACTTTAGTTTCTCTCATAGAATCCTTCTTTCAGAAAAGCAATTAATCAGGGAGTTGAATTAGAGCCCAATTAAAAGGTGCTATGGGGCTTACGTATGTGCTTAAATATTTTCACAAACAGTGATGAAATTAGGAATTATAAGCCTTTTGCTAAAGCTCCAATTCTGTGAGCAATCTGTGCTTATGTACTACTTTTCATTAAGAATGCAACATGGGAAATGATAGGCATAAAGGTTTTGTAATGGTTTCAAAAGCTGATTTACTCTGCTTTGGCTAGCAAAAGTTAGACAAAACAAAGTTCTTTTACATATTTCTCTTTTTTGCCTTTAGCATCTTTCAATTAGATCTGAGGTTTTCTCTAAGAATCCTGGGATCCCTTCCCCTCTCTCTCGCATGGTTTCTTTTACAGTCAAACTTCTGCTCTCTTCTCTGCTGATATTCTGCCATAAAATGGCTGAGAAACCTGCATATTATAAACCTCAATTTATGGAGAGATTCTGAGACCAGCCTCAGTGTAGTTACATTTCCCTTCAAGCCAGTAGCGTTTAATTTCCTCTTCTAAAAGATCAGAATTTAAACATGCTTTACCCTGGGCTCTTTCTTGAGAGTATTACCCCTTAAATAAATGATCATAAAAGTGGAGAGATGTTCTATTGTTTAGCACAAGATACCAACTGAAAGGCAGAAGATAAGGCAGTCAAGATCTAAGCTCAAAATGGAGTTTGCACACTGAAACACAGTCTCTGTCCTCAAACAAAAATAAGTTGTACCAGGATTTCTGAAATCATCAAACTGGTACATCAAACTAAAGGTCAACAACTGCTATTTAATCTATTGTGAAGTCAAGGTCTGGTATAAATCTGAAGGACAACACAATTATTAACCTTTAAAAAAATTGTTTAAACAGAGAAAAAGATTATGATTCCAACAAACCCTTAGTAAAATTAGGGATTTTCATGCCCGCCACAAAATGTTAAGAATACATAAGTCTGAACAGAACTTAAAACCAAACATTTTTCAACACATTTGTGAACAGTGACAAAAATGATGTGAAATTTTTTATTAGACAATTGATTGAAATCCCTTGATAAAGCCCCACTCACTTCATGGAGCTTTATATGAAACTCTAAATATGTCTAATTAACTGAATGAGACAGGAACTCTTAAATAAAAGGTGCAAACAATTAAATAATCATTCAGGCTGTTGTGCAAGATAAGATTTAAATAATAAACCCTTTGCAGTTTTATTGAGAAAAAGAACGAGAATGAATGGATTCTCAGAAATGTAGTATATGCCCTTTTTAACTAAGAGAGGGGAATGTATGTCAATACTGCTGTAATATCAATGAATGTGTGGAGGGCAGACAAGGACTCCGGGTCCAAGGGGAGTACTAGATGCACAGCTTGTACTTCTGCATCTTTTCCTACCATGTCATATAGAAATTCCAAGCAGGTCTTATATGGTCGTTCAGGTTTAGGAGGAAGAGAGAGAAAATGAAGCACAATAAAGTCCCAAAACAACAACAAAAAAAATCTCACTGAAAGTACAGGAAGAACAAGTGTAGGAAGAAACTGCAGTTGGTGAACCACAGTCATGACTCAAGATTTGTTATATAGTCTGATGTGCATCACTAGACTATATCGTCTCTGAGCTGTTCATGTGGGAAGTGCCCAAGAGCAGGGAGCAGAATCTAAATGTAAAAGTTAATTGATGGACTTGTTATATGGCATAAAACAGCAGTATGCAGCTGAAAGAACTGAAAACTTTTCATTCTAAATTTAAATTACAGTTTAGAGGCTTTATAGAGCCTTTCCTGTGCTGCAGCAATATCTGCTTTAAAAAAAATAAAATGAAAGCTGCAAAAATATAATAAAAAACATTGATATGAGAATAGTTGAGAAATTCTTGGCCATGTATAAATGCAGAGGAAGATCACCCAGGTGTGAAAAGGAAATTTTAAGAGTAAAAATTGGGGGAAGGAGAAATAGTTCCAGCTAAGGTTTAAGTAGAGAATATTCTTTGGAGTAGAATGTGAGAATCTGTAGTAACCATGAAGACTTGGTGAGGAAGATTGGTGAGGGAGAGAAAAAACAAAACTACAGTATAATTTTGATAACAAAAACATCTGCAGGAAGCTTCCTTTGAGAACTGACTGCTGTTCTCATCAATTCCTGTCCTCATGTGCTGTTTTGATACAGTAATCAATGCCCAGCATGTGGTAGTATTCATATCATACAGTACAACTGCCCCACACTGAGTATTAAGGCATATATTCCTAATGGTAAGGCCAATTTTTGTGGACTATAGAGACCTTTGTGTTCCACTATCAAAAAGAAAATTAAACATATAACAACCGCATTAACATATGGGGCCAATAGGTTAGCATTGTGGAATGGATGTCCTGAGCAACACGCATGAGAGATGTCTCTCTGTGGCACAAGAACAGTAAAGCTGCCTGACTGTGTTTCAACTTCAGTGACAATCACTGCATTTCCAAAGCAACACAAGTCTGTGACCTGATTCAGGCTCTGCTTGTAGGAATAATAGGAGGTCCTAAGTTATCAGTACGTGCGCAGGGATACCACTTCAGGTTATGGGCAGTTTCTTCTCATTTTTTAGCAGAGCCACTTCTACAAAACAGTTCAATTTTCACTAAAATGATCAGTCGGTCCATCTGAGCTGTGTGGTATATTATGGCCTGGGAACTAGGATATTGGGAATGAAGACCTCTCAACTGCCCATGGCACCGTACACACCAGTACTCTCCTGGTTCTCTGCAGTGGAGCAGACATGCAATATGAGCTTGTGTGATGAACAGAAATCTGACTGTTCTTGAGCCCTCTCCCTTCACTTTTGGAAAGTGAGGGCTGATTTACACTGTCTGCCTCCTCCTTCCTATACCAGCCTTAACAAGACTCCGATGTAAAGGTAGCCCACTGCTCTCAGAGTGGCGGTGGTGATTGTGGCACTGTGGAGTGGAAGGCATCTTTCATAAAGGCAGAAGTTTGGTAGAACCTGGCAGGATGCTCTGTGCTGAGAGAGTAATAGACTAAATCACTGAAGCCAGCACTGCTGGACACGTTGGGTAATTACTATCAGCATTCACACCCCAAGCCTGAAAAGACTGGCAAAGGTTTAACTTTGCACCACAACTTATCCTGCTCTTGGCACAGACTGACCATTTAAACACACGTAATTCTTTGAAGGATCAGGGTCTTAATTCCCAACAGTTGAAACTACTGCCAGGGGAAACAACTGTTTGGTATTCAGAGATTAAGATTCAGAAGGTGCCATGCCAGTAGAGGAGGAAAAATAATGGGATTCAGAGCTACTTAAAATGGCTTCTCTTTCCATTCGAAGCGTGCTTCATCCTGTTTGTGTTTGGATGTATTTTACAAAAATGCAAATCTGGCCAAAGATCTGGATTCCAATATGTACAAGGTATGAATCAGAGCTTGAACCCATTCTGGTATATAAATGCTGTAAATATGCCAGCATATTTATGTCGCACACATTTTTTTCATTTACACATGTTTCATGTAATTATCATAATTGTAACAATTAAAGATATCCTTTAAGAATAGTAGCTTTTCTCATTCAAAGTACCATTCCCTTGTAGGGATAGTCATAAACATAATTTAGGAGAAATGTTGTTATTCTATAGAAAAAGAATGCATTAGCATACTGCAATTACATAATCATGAGTGCAAGCATATGACAAATGGCTTGGAATAAATTGTGGGTAGACACCACTTCCAAATAAGAAATAACCACTCATGAGTAGAGTATCTAATTGCTTATCTGCCCTACTCATCCCTATGGAATAGAGGGATAGGAAAGAATTAAGTAGTTGTACCAGCTGCTCTGAATTCAGAAGGTAAAAAGGAAGGCTGAAAGTGAGATAGAAGATAAAAACTGAAGTGCAATGAAAATACAAACCCATTTGTTCATAATTTGTTATTTTGGTAACTCAATTGTGGCATAACTGCCCCCTGTGGGTGATGGTGGATATAGCTGTAGTGGGCCATTGAAAACACTTAGTAGTATCTAAATCAGGATAAGAAAGTCATTAAAAAAAAAAAATTAAAACAATATTGACATTTAAAGAAATAAAATAACATTTTTTGTGCCAAAAAAGGTCTTTTATGAAAGACTTTTCTGAATAGATTCTTCAGTGGGTCACAGCAAGTTGGTTCCATGTGTTCCAAATATGAGTTTCAATTTTTTTGTTTACAGAAGCATCCGGTTACCAAAAATTCAAAAGCAAAGTGCCGTACTTGTCACTCCTGCCTTAGAAATGAAAGTCAAGTAAAACCACCCTCTTCCATTATCACTCCATGTACCCTGTCAGACTGCTTTTTCCTCAGGAATGTGGCTGATGACATGAAGATGACTCTCTAGAACAGGGCAAAAGGATGCTTTAGGTATTGAAACAATTAGAATGAAAAGCTTACTTTCCAGGCGTAAACTTCATACAGTGCTTGAGTAGGGAGCTCTGATTGTAATGACAGGTATGGAAGAAACATCAGATTCCTGTCCAGAGGAAAATACCAATCCCAGGTGAGTGCCCAGATGATTGAGTCTTCTGTGCCAGCTGGACAATGCCAGTAATGGCCATTTCCCAAAAAGCAATACAGTCACCTGCCAAAGTTCAGCCTTTGGCTGTCTCCCTGTGGGGCCAGCCAATTTTTGCACCTGGTCACCACATGGTAGTATTGGAATTGATAGAAGAAGCTAATGGTAGTCAGCTGCCCACAGATGATTGTCATCTTCTATATTTTGTTAAATTCAGTTCCTAAAGGTTAAGCCAATAAGCTTTCTATAGCAGTATCTAGAAACGGGGAAGAGTTGACTGACTTCCTAGTATGTCAATTGTCCAAGATGAAAGGATCACAGATGAACATGAGCGAAAAGAAAGAAAAAAAAATATCTATTTCTTTCACTTTTTGTAATATTGGATAAAGGAATTCTGGGTACAATTATATCATTGAAACTTGTAGCTCCCTTGGAACTATGAAGAAAAATATCTGCAAAGGTGATGCTGACTTCACCCTCACCTCTGCCTTTATTTTCAGTGCAATGGGTTTCAAGGAGCCTGGGTTTTGACTTCAGTTTGAAGGTTGCATGACCATAAAATCTCAATGCAAAACCAATTTGACTACTGAGTCTCACCTGAGTTAATTTCAGAACCTTGTGAAATGGCAAATTTAGCATGTTTTTGCAGCCAGGGTTGTAAAATGATCCAGCTTTATTTGTAACTGGATATTAGGTTGAAATTCCTGTAAAATCAAGAGAGTGATGGGGAGGTATCTTTACGTGGTTTCGTGTATTATTGTCCACATGGTGGATCTTTATTACTGATGTCAGAATAGTTTAGGACATTTCATATTTTCAAATGAGATCAGTAGACAGAACATATTGGCCTGGTCAAGGAATGGTGCTTTCAAAATAAATGCCCTGATTCACATAGTTTTAGCTGAAGGATATATTGACACTAAAGTAAAATATTCTATAATTTTATTCTTTGATATTTTGAAGTCTAGGAGCAGGCTAGAAGAAAAATAAGTGGAGGTAGTGGTGAGGTTTTTAGCCTCATTGTTTTTTTGCTGCTCTGTGATGTTGACTTCTGAGGCATTGTTCAAGAGAACATTTGTATTGTCAGGTGCAAAAGGCTGTGTTTGCTGCGACACAAGCTTTTGCATCATTGCCACCAAAAGCATGTCAGTTATACAAGGAGTTTTTATAAGCCCTTAAAGAAGAATTTCCCTTTCTGAAATTTAACTAAGAATTGATTTACGCACCAGATAGCAGAAAAAATATTAACCTTTCAATGTCTTTATTCTGCCACAAGCTGTGTTTATTTTAATTGATTACCTCATTGCATTGTTCCATGAGCACTTGGCAGTATCTTGCTCCTGTACCCAGCTGAACTAAAGAATTTAAGCCTGTATTTGTCAGACAAGCCTACTGGTGCTTCTTTGAGCCTCTTGTGTACAACTTACATCAGTTAAGCTAATCTCTAATGTTATGGAAATTACTTCACCTGACAAAATCTGCTTTTGGTAAAGTTAACAGCATGAAAAGTGAGTGAATGTGAAAGTATGAATAGAAGCTGAAAACATGTCTCTAAATAGTTAAAGGAACCCGTGCTGTAAAGAAGAATGAAAAGGACAGACTGCATGAGGGGCCATGAAGAGGAAGCCAGGCAATTTTAGATCAGCATTGTGCCGATTTTGGGGGTAGCCTCATACCAAAGTGCTCAACTGGAAACAATACATGTCTGATTTCAGGCTTTGTGCTTTCCTCCAGCACTCAGGAGTCCAAATGAATTCAAAGTGTGTGGTTCTTTGGTGCAACATCATCAACAGAGCCAGTCAAAACCCGTGTCACTTTGAAAAACTGGCTCTAGGTGTTATTATAAAAACAGTTTGTGAATTCACAGTAATAAAAGAGAATGAAAGGAGTAAAGAACAAGAATAAAAATGGCTTAATGCTTCAGATTTCAATGTACAAAATCACATCTAAATGCTATTGAGATGTAAATATTGTGCCTGGGCAAAGTGAGGCAACTTCTGCTTTCTCAAGGGACTGCACAGACCACTTCAGTCCATCCTGCTGGCCAGAGTAGCTTTGATGATAACATGAATGTACATGCTATTATGTTTTGTCTGTTGTCCACTGCTGAACACCAGAAAGCCAAGGGTACAAGTAAGTCCTGTTCATACTACCTTCCATGTCTATCTTTCATCTGTCCCAGAATATGCAGTATTGAATGTATTGTGTGGCAGGAGAAAAGAGGTGGGGAAAAATTCTTTTCCTGGGGAATGGTTGGGAGAAGCTCCAAGGCTGATTTAACTCTTTTTGTTCTGCAATTGTATTGTCCATCAGCAGCTTGAACTTGCACCATGAAGGACAACAGGATTTTTCTTTTGTCTATGATGGTAAAGAATCAAGTTCCATAAGATGATTCATTTATTCATTTGTTAGCATGTTTTGTTATTTCCAGTTACATTTGAGAAGTTACATGTGATGATATTTTGATAGTTTGATGGATGGGGAAATGTACAGATCAATATTTGACTCTGCAAGTCAGGAAGGTTCCTGCTGAAGAAGATTGAAAACCCATTTGTTTAACTTCTTCACATCAGATAAGTGACTATTTCATGATCTAACAACTCCCAAGCAGGCATACAGGAGAATCACAGATTGTACATATTGTTTGGTGTCTCTGTATAATATTTTTGGAGGTAGACATATAAACCCTCTGAAGATGAGAGTTCTTGTGACTTCCACTAATGTCACAGCAAGCCCAGCTCACTGCACCATCTTCTCAGCAGAGTTTGGCCTCAGTGTCATGCCAAATTCATATACAGGTTCCAACTAATTCAAATCACAGGCAAATTTCCATCTGTCTGCTGAATTCTGGATAGACATTCCGGTAATAGTAGCATACAGTAAATAGCAACAATTCTTGAAATAGTTTTGCTGGAAGTGCCTGAATATTGGGTTTATAGAATTAGACAAAGGGATTTTTGTTTATTTGACTTAATCCCTTTGAGTGTGTAGCTAAGAAAGGCAGACAGGAGAATGAATTTCATCAGATGCTATAAATGCAAGTGTGTCGCTTCTAAGAAAACTATTACAAAAACTGCTGTATTAGTCCAGCACTGAGGCCCAACTTGTCCAATATCCTATCTGCAGCTGCAACCAGAGACACTAAAAAAAAAACCAAAAAAACCAACAACCAGCCATAATCAGACTACGTATAGAGTGATTCTTCCCTGCTTCCAATTTCTGCCAACAAGTGATCTGGCAATGGGGAAAGAGAGCTGATGTTTTTGGCACTTTTGATGAAGAAAATGTGATGTTTAACTACTTCTTCTATTAAGGACATTGTATTTTCAGCTTACTTGCAGTTTTGGTGGAAATATTCAAAGGTTAGAAGTGTATAGACAATTAAAGGTTAGAACACTGACCTTGAATTAAGAAAAATGGAAACGTGCATATTTACTGATTGTTAATGCAATAGTGCCACACTTCTTTCTGTGGGCGTTGTTAAAAACAAAGCAAACAAACCCTCCCTCCCCCAAAAAGTGCAGAGTGCATAATTCCTAGTAAGTATATTTAAGCTACCTGAAGTCTCTACATTCCTTTATTAATGATGCTGAATTAAATGTACAGTAGGTATTTTATAAGTCTTTTATAGCTATAGGTCACCTATAGCTTGATTTCTGAGGTTTATTTTACTGATAATTTTTTATATAGTTCAAGCAAGATAACCTGTTTAACCTTTCAGTCTTCTGTACTTGCTTCTGTAACATTTGCATGATTTTTCCAATAAGATGCTTAGAACTCCCTGATTCTCTAAGTGTATTTGAAAGTAACATAAATTGGTTACACTTGTCACATATTAGGAAGTGCATAGTATTTTGTAGATCTAGGCCAATAACTGTGCTAATATTATCTATTAATCATTTTGCGGCAGCTCCAAGGTACTCTGCAGAAAGCCAGAGCTTTTTTCCTGCTACATGCTGTAAAAGTTTAGTGAAAACTGCAGATATTTTTTTTTCTTAAATCATAAACAGTATTTAGCAGTTGCACGCTTGTGAGTATGCCATGTCTTGAATTGCACAGGAATCCATTTTCAAGTATTTTAATGCTGTTCTATGATTTACTATTTTTATACCTCTTCCTGTAGGGCTTTCTCATTACTTTTCACTGTCTGATGCAATAACTACTGCTTCACTGTGAAGATGAAACTAGCAGAACCATAAGTATTGATATTTTTTCTTAAGTAATATTGTTATAAGTTATTTCTTCTGTTTGCTTATACAATAGATAGAGACTGGCACATGTTCTGCATTCAACTTCTGTTTCTACTTTGATCTTAAGACTCAGTACTGCTCAAGAGTCCAATCTTCTTTATTCCTCTGTTTCTTGCAGTGGGAGGTGACCCAAACTAGCCAAAGGGGTATTCCATAACATATGACATCATGCTTAGCATATAAAGGATGGCTGGAGGGCTGGGTGTCAGTTGGGTGAGCAAACAGCAAGGAGAGCGCTCAGCAAGCTCACTACCCTGGACTTCAGCAGAGCAGACTTTGGCCTCTTCGGAGATCTGCTTGGAGGAATACCATGGCACAAAGCCCTGGAAGGAAGAGGGGCCCAAGACAGCTGGCTAATATTCAAGGGTAACCTCCTCCAAGCTCAAGAGCAAGGCATCCCAACAAAGAGGAAGTCAAGCAAAAACACCAAGAGGCCCCCATGGATGAACAAGGAGCTCCTGGGCAAAGTAAAACAAAAAAAAAAAAGGAAGCCTTCAGAGGGTGGAAGCAAGGACAGGTAGACTGGGAGGAATACAGAGAAACTGTTTGAGCAGCCAGGGATCAGGTTAGGAAAGCCAAAGCCCTGACAGAAGTTAGTCTGGCCAGGGATGTCATGGACAACAGGACAAGCTTCTATAGGTATGTTAGTGAGAAAAGGAGGACGAGGGAAAACGTGGGTCCCCTCTGGAATGAAATGGGTGACCTGGTTACCCAGGATATGGAGAAGGCTGAGGTACTCAATGACTTCTTTGCCTCAGTCTTCACTGGCAAATGCTTGAGCCACACTGCCCAGGGCACAGAAGGCAGGGACTGGGAGAATGCAGAACCGCCCACTGTTGGAGAAGATCAGGTTCGAGAATATCTAAGCAACCCGAAGGTGCACAAGTCCATGGGATCTGATGAGTTGCATCCGCGGGTCTTGAGGGATCTGGCGGATGAAGTGGCCAGGCCACTCTCCATCATATTTGTGAAGTCCTGGCAGTCTGGCGAAGTTCCCGCCGACTGGAAGAGGGGGAACATAACCCCCATTTTTAAGAAGGGGAAAAAGGAAGACCCAGGGAACTACAGGCCGGTCAGTCTCACCTCCGTGCCTGGCAAGATTATGGAGCAGACCCTCCTGGAGACTATGCTCAGGCATATGGAAAACAAGGAGGTGATTGTAGATAGCCAACACGGCTTCACTAAGGGCAAATTGTGCCTGACAAACTTGGTGGCCTTTTATGATGGGGTTACAGCGTCAGTGGATAAGGGAAGGGCAACTGACGTCATCTACCTGGACTTGTACAAGGCATTTGACACTGTCCCACATGACATCCTTGTCTCTAAATTGGAGAGACATGGATTCGATGGATGGACCACTCGGTGGATAAGGAATTGGCTGGATGGTCACACTCAAAGAGTTGTGGTCAACGGCTCAGTGTCCAAGTGGAGAACGGTGACGAGTGGTGTTCCTCAGGGGTTGGTACTGGGACCAGCCCTGTTCAACATCTTTGTCAGCGACAAGGACAGTGGGATCAAGTGCACCCTCAGCAAGTTTGCTGATGACACCAAGCTGTGTGGTGTGGTTGACACGTTGGAGGGAAGCGACGCCATCCAGAGGGACCTTGACAGGCTGGAGAGGTGGGCCTGTGCGAACCACATGAAGTTCAACAAGGCCAAATGCAAGGTCCTGCACATGGGTCAGTGCAATCCCAAGCATGACTATAGGCTGGGCAAGGAATGGATTGAAAGCAGCCCCGAGGAGAAGGACTTGGGGGTGATGATTGATGGGAAGCTCAACATGAGCCGGCAGTGTGCGCTTGCAGCCCAGAAAGCCAACTGTGTCCTGGGCTGCATCAAAAGAGGCGTGAGCAGCAGGTCGAGGGAGGTGATCCTGCCCCTCTACTCTGCTCTGGTGAGACCCCACCTGGAGTACTGCATCCAGCTCTGGGGGCCCCAGTACAGGAGAGACATTGAGCTGTTGGAGCGAGTCCAGAGGAGGGCCATGAAGCTGATTGGAGGGATGGAGCAGCTCTCCTATAAGGACAGGCTGAGAGAGTTGGGATTGTTCAGCCTGGAGAAAAGAAGGCTCTGGGGAGATCTAATTGCAGCCTTCCAGTACCTTAAGGGGGCCTACAGGAAAGCTGGTGAGGGACTGTTTATCAGGGGGTGTAGTGACAGGACAAGGGTGAATGGGTTCAAGCTGAAGGAGGGTCAATTTAGCTTGGATGTTAGAAAGAAACTCTTTGCTGTTAAGAGTGGTGAGGCACTGGAACAGGTTGCCCAGAGAGGTTGTGGATGCCCCCTCCCTGGAAGTGTTTAAGACCAGGTTGGATGAGGCTTTGGGCAACGTGGTCTAGTGGAAGGGTGTCCCTGCCCACAGCAGGGGGGTTGGAACTAGATGATCTTTGAGGTCCCTTCCAACCCAAACAATTCTATGATTCTATTTCTATTTGGTAGTGCTACAGCAGCAAACATTTCGCAAAAAGAGCAGATGGACATAACTGACTATTGGTATGATTTTCTGAAAAATTAAACCATCAAACAAAGAGGATTTTTTAATGAGATTTCTGTTTATCTATAATGGCTCTTAAATATTATTATATACAATTAATAGTTCAGGTCAGGGATTTAATGCAACAGAAATATCCATCTCAAATTAATTCATGATAGTCTAGGTGAAACATCTGATTACGAATGGGGAGCTGTGCACACCTATGGATCATCTACCTTGTCTGTCAAACTTGTTAAACATACCTAAATTCAGACTTCTCATCGGCGTACTTGGACTATTAGGAGTGGGATTTTTATTTGTTTAGCTTTATGATAAGAAGGATCATTACATAGCCTTTAGTGTTTCTTGAGAATGCAGAAAACACAACTATTAGAAAGATACCTTTACAAGCATTTTAGGTACATCCCCCGTTCACTGCAAGGGAATAAGCTATGTAAGTGTACACAAAATTATGATGCAGAGTTGTGAAAAGGGGTTCTGCTACCCTGGGAGGGAACCGTGGTGCTCTGCTGAGCCTTTGCTTCCTCCCTATCTGCAGCATCCATTCCTCTCAAAGTACAGGCTGTCCTCTCTTAGGTAAGGAAGGAAAGTTGACTTGGCCACCTACCTCAGCTGACACAGTACAATTAGCCCTGCTAATGAACTGTCAAAGTATCACAAACTTGATATTTAATGGCCATAACCAGTGCTAAGACTTTTCCAAGAGGCTAATCTCTAAAAGATCCTGGCTTTTGGCATGTCCCTTGGAGATGACTACAAGGAGACATCTCCTGTCCAGACACTAATAACTGTCCTACTGTAATGGGTCTGTCAGCAACTTTTCTAACCTTGTGAAAGCAATGCCCTCATCAGATGACAGGTTAGAGTTTAAACATCACAGCATCATTCTTAATGCTGTAAAGCTTGTCAGTTCACAGCTGTAATTTATACAAGCGTATAAATGGGAGCAATGTATGCCATCTATCTACAGCTGCCAATAGAGCCTAGACGTGACAGTGGCACGCAAATCCAGGGTGATGAAAGGCTGATGACTCGTAGACTCACTTGCTCAGATTGAAGGAGGCCATGGTATATGTCTTATAAATTTCTGAGTAAAATATGATGCTCTAATGTTGTGCTAATATGTAGGAGAGTATTATTACTCATGTCACAGTGATCTTGCACTCAGCTGGATGAAAAGAATTTTGAGAAAAGAGTATCTCTGATTAGGAGCTGACAACAAGATAAATTCTTCTGGCTAAAATTTCGATTAATCAAAATAGAAATTTTCTACTAATCAAAAATTGCATCAATATATTTCATTTTAATCTTTATTTTCATCACATACTAAGCAAAGGTTAGATTGTGATCTGCTTTGAATACACGATTCTGAACTACTTTATCTTTTCATTATGTAGGAATAAAAAGTATGTTTTACCGGAGGTTTGGGGTTTTTTCCTCCTCTTTTTTGGTAGCAATTTTTAAGCAAATAGAATTAACCTAAATGCTGAGAGGTATTAATGGCATATGCTGACATTTTGAAGAAATAAAAATTAAATCCTTCTTTGGAAGAAGCACAGTAAAATCAGTAGAGATTAATTAATAGGAATTAATTTGACCCAGTGAATCCTGAGGGAATAAGTATTCAAAAAGAATATCCCAATAACCTTAATTTAAGTAGATCTGGGCACAAAATTAATTTTTAATTTTCCAATAAATTGTATAATTTTTTTGTCCTGAATTGGAATGAATAATTAAAAAAAATATATTCTCCATCAAACAAATTTAAACTACTGGGGAGGATCAATTGAAACATTTTTGCGTGATAAGAATAAAATATTTAATTCAGCTTTGGATTTCAAGACTTTTGTTCTTTAAAAAAAAAAATTAAGCTGTATGTTTTTGTGTAAATAATTAAAAAATAAAAATGAAAATGTCTGTTTTAAAGTGCTCCTTTTTGTTCTGGATACAATTTCAACAGGATTAACATTCATTTTTAGTACATATTTTGTTAAAATATCAACATTGCTGATCAGTTTTTGTTTTAAGCTTTTGGTGATTTAGTGCCTAGATTTGATTATATAAACCAATCGGATCTGAGCTCTACTTTAGAGCTTTTAGTTCTGTTTATAGAATCTGTCAAAGAAAAATTGACCTTAAATTCATACTTTTTGAAATGGAACAATTATTTTAGGAACCTTGACCTGTGGTAAAATGTGCCAAGTTTTCAGCTGATGTCACTTCACAAAAGACAAAGTCTCTGACCCAGCGTTCATTAGGGTTTGGTATCCTGGAATTTCATCTAAATTTTAGTGGATTTTCTGATGAAGCCTCTTTATTGCTCAAGAGTTGATTGTAATTCATATAAATATACGCTCTGTCAAAAAAATAAAATGAATGATTTGGCACAGAAGTGCTGTTACAGTAATAAATGTCACAGACTTCATTCTCCGTGTAAAAGGAACCGTGCAATCAATAATGTCTGCCGCAGAAGTTCTCAGACTGTGGTCCGTGGAGCCTGTGCTTGTGGTCTGGGGAGAACCAGCTGGTCAAAGGGAGCTGACTCTCCTAGTTTCAAGCTGACAAAAGACATTAAAACATAACTAAAATAAATTACTCTCCTTTTGCTTCTAAGCAGTTGCTGCAGTTGCCACAGGCTTATTATGCAGTCACAAACAGTAAAGGGGAAAAATATCCACGAGCTTGTGTGTCAGCATTGCTGACTGGAAAAGTATGAGGATTTCTGTACTTTCAGACCACCTTTGTTTATGCTGATGAAATTTCACTTTCTAACATGGAAAACCCAAACTGAAATTGCTGTGTATTCCTATTAGCTCACTCAAGCTTCTTAATAAGCTCATTGCAGAATCAGGCTGGAAGAGGCTTCATTTATAAATAAACATATTTTTCCCCTGTGGAAGACTTCATGGATCCTTGCTGTCAGCAGTTTTAAGGGTTTCTGTAAACACAAAAGGGATCTTTATCTCATGAGTTACCTTTCTCCTTGCCCTTTATTTTCTGAGTTGGTATATCAACCCTGTAAAGAAGTTGTTTCCACCACTGGGTGAACCTAAGTCATAAGCATATTGATAAACCATCCAACAGAAAGCTGAGATATGTTATTGCCAAAGATGATGTTACCACTTTTGCTGCTACTGAGACCATTACCCACTCTCACTGCCCTGAGTGATCCCAGGGGAAAAAAAAACAAAAAACCAAACCAAACGTGGGGGGGGGGGGGGGGGCCCCAGAAAAGAAAAAAAAACTTTAATAGAAAGCATGAATATTCATGGACTTCACATCACTAGTCTCAGTATCCAGAATTGAAGAAGTTGGGTGCTCAGATTTTTGAATTTCCAGTGGAGCCTAAATAAAGATTATCATCAGTGGAGCTCTATTCTCAACATCTGCAGAATTTCCATACCCAGATGTGTGTATAGCCAATTGTTTCCATTATATCCATTTTCCCTATATTAAAGATTTTGAAATTAGCTTCTGCATTTGCATCTTCCCTGCTGTTGTTAGCAAGGTTCTGTGAGCATTGGATGTTGTGAATCATTAGTTGACCTACTTTTTATCAGCTTTTATCTGGTGCCTTCTGGCTTCTTCAGAACATAAGCTTTTCTCTATGTGTGCCTCTCTCACTCTCTCTTTCTCTCTGCTTAGTTTTCAAAGATGTTTTTCTCCAAAATATTAACAGGAACCAGAGGGACAACAACATCCAAGTCAGCATATGTTTCTTTGTTTTTCCAGTTTTATTTGCCATTAGGTAATATTTTGAAAAGACTAGTTGTTAATGGTAAGGGAGGTTATAAGCAAAATATCATAAGGTAAGTTATAATTTGGAAATAGAAGTAGTTCGTGGTTTTAATACTGGCTTAATGGAGAGAATCACCTGTACAGGCCTAGGGCTCAAGGTTGTGTTGGCTCTGTAGTCTTAGAGCTGATGGTAGTTTATGTAGAGGCTGGTCTTTGTAAATTGCTAATATCTGAAAAGGCTTTTTCTCTGCAATAAATAATTCTGTTGGTATAGTATGTTAATTTTCTTAGTTAAGCTTGTACATGTGGCTACCCAATGCATCCCATTGCAAGAACTTGTTACCAGGGTTTCTTAGCTTTTTAAAACTTTAGTCACTCAGTCTGAAAATTGCATTGTCAGGTATCTGCCCAAGGCTGTATTTTTCCAGTGTCAACCAGAATGTTTCAGCTGTTTCAGAGAATGAATTTAGTAGAAAATATGTTTTCTTCTCCATTAATATATAGTTTAAGACGGTCTAGGACCTACATGCTTTATAGTAGGCACTAGAAACTTAGCTAAAGTGTTGCTCTGATGGCAGAGAAGTACCTTCTCTTGTCTTTATTAGGAAAAAAATTGTTTAGTTTTGTTAAGTTATGAATCTAGAGAGGAAAAGAAAATCAGTACATATTAGCCTTCATGCAGACTACACAGGTCTTGTTCCAGCCCAAAGCACTAGCAGCAGAGGACATGGTTCCCCTGGTTTTTGTTACATGAGAAGAGGTGTCAGTGGAAGAAAAGAAAATACTGGAAAGAGAGTAAATTGAACCTGGTGAGGGAGAGAAGTTGTTACTAGAAACCAGGTATCAGAATGGAAGACAGGCATTAGCTGAATAGAGAAACTAGGATGGAAATCAGGATGTGGGGAGGAGGGAATAGTGTAGGTGGCTCAGAATAGAGATTAGGGAGTAGAAAACACAGAGTTAAGCTGTGAATTATGAGGAATTTGATCACAAACTTCAGAATAATCCACACTGAGTTACTCTAGGGCTGGATCAAGATCCTGGCACTCAGCTGTGCTTTGTGTCACACTTCACATCCCCACTGTAGCAGCATCCATGCTTGGTTACTCCTTGGCCACCTTTCTCCGGCAACAGCTTCTGCCAAATGCAGTCTCTTGCGACACCCATGCTCTGAGAGGGAGCTGAGCTGTCACAGTTGAACCCCTGCCATATTGGAAAGCCAGGCTCCCCTGTTCTCCCAGGCTGCTGTCCTTCCTGTGGGGAGCGGGGAGGGCACTGGCCCCAGCAGCTGCAGCATGTTCCCATCTGTGCTGCCCGGCTTCCAGAGGCACTAACAGCTGCTGCCACATCCCGGCTCTGGGTGTTACAGGGCAGGAGACAGGAGAAGCCTTTTTGCCTAATTGAGCAATGCTAGCTGTAGAGCAGCCTCATCTGCTCTGGGGAAAAGGCTGTGGTCTTGACTCCAGCAGACTGAACTTGATGTCCCAGGCCATCCTAGTCTAGACCTCTTTAGTCTTTATTTACTGTGCCTTGCCCAAACCTTAGAGCGAATCTGGGGAACTTTATGTCCTCATGGGCTTTTCCCTGGCCCTCAGCACTATCACGTCTGATTGCTCAAGCAAAAGAAAGTCAAAGTGAGGTTATGCAGGCTACTTTAGAGACAGCATTTCCTAACTCATGTGTGCTTGACTGTAACCTTAATGAATGCTCTTGCAACATAGAGGTTTTTTCCATGTTACGTGCCTAAAGCTGTAGCTCGTTCATATCGATAAATCTCCATAAAAAAGGGTAACTGATTTTATAGAAGTCCTCTTGAGGCCTGTTTTTGTAGTACATATGCTACTTACATGAAGACACTGTTGTCTGAACAAAAAGTTGCACATAGTATATTATTATCTTAGGTACATAATTAATATGGCTGGAAACTTACTGCAGAGTGATGAATATTTATAGTTCCCTTAGTACAAATATTTTTAAAATGAACTTTTTGTATTTTATCCACAAGCAGGATATTATGGTAAAAAGGTCATCTACCTAGCTCTCAAATTGTGTTAATGCAAATGTAAATGAGCCAAAGATTGGCATATCATAACCATAATATATTTTAATTTTGTCCCTGTAGCATAGTTAGAAATCAGAGGCACACACTTAGATTTGCTATCCTAAAGTTTTATTTTATTAATTATTTTTTTTTATTTATTTTTCTGGCTAAAGATCTCAGTGTAGATCTGTTGAAATTTGTGCTACTCTGGAGGCAAGCATGGTTCTGAAAACTGAATCAACTATATAGAAACTAGCAGCCCTCTACAACCTTCAGCTCAAAAATATGGCTGTGTGCAAAGCAGTGGTGTATTATTAATTAAAATTTGATCAAGTTTAGAACACTAGGTGCCACAGAAACTCAATTCCTGCCCCATAAGACTGATTCTATTAGAGGAGAAAAGATAAAATCTTGTGAGCAGACATGGTCCCAAGCCAATATGCTCCTGCAAATTCAGTAAGATTTATTCTATATTAAAAAAAAAAAAAAGGGGGGGGGGGAGGGAAGGAGGCACAGCAGCTATATAAATAAAACTAACATTGGATTCAGTCCTGAAATAGCATCATTGTAGGCAAACACCTGCATAGTCAACTCACACAATGAACATGGCACATGAGCACCATTCTCACCTTTTCTTCCTTCCAGCCATGTACGTCCAGTTATTTGCAGCACAATCAATGCTGCATTGTTCTCCTCCTTGTACGGCAGATACAGTAGATTCTCTTTGGCCATACTCATCTGGAAGTTTGCTGGACTTAACAAATTCCATATTCCCCTCACAGGTGCATATGTTATATTATCAGAAGACCATACTGACTGTCACTGCTATGAAAGTGAAGGTAACATCTTTATAGCTGTTGATAACAGAGCATGACTTAACAGTATTACATAGCTAACTGATCAAAAGAAAATCCTGACAAGCCTCATTGTGTATTAAAAAAAAATCCTTATAAGTCTAATTGTCTTTAGATATTTTAGTAATAAGTATTCTAGAGAAGAGGCAATGAAACAGAAGCCTAATGCTATGTTTATTTACACACTCCAAAGGTTCATAATAAACATTGATTAGCTCTTCTGGAAGAATAAAAAGCATAAAATGTAAAAAAAAAAAAAAAAATTCTAGAGGAACATACTTTGATAATACCACTTGAATTAAAGCCAAGATGAAAAATACTCTTCAAATCTGCATATACTTCAGTAAGAGTTATGGAAATGGCACAGAGAGAAAAGTTTTTTGTGCTGTAAAAGATAAAAGTTCTGCATGGCTTTTACTAGTAGTCTAAATTAATTTATTAAAAGGTTTATTTTAGTTATATTATTATTTAAATTATACTTTTCATTGTAAGATATGTCCTGTCACTGAATCTCAGGGCATTTTACCTACATTAATAAAGTCTCAAGTTAGCCTTAATATTACTGTCATCTCTTTCAATAGGGATTCTCTCTTACTGTGTTTGTGCATGATGTAGCGTAACTGAACCCTAATTTTTGGGCACCACAGTAGGCAATACTGTAGTACAAATCGATATCACCAATAACATCCATAACGATGACTTAAAAATCACTCTAAGATAAATATTTGGATTACCATTTTAGCACTGAAGAAAGTGAATTACCTTTGTCTCAGACTTTTGTGAATCAGACAAGGAAAAAGGTAAAACTTACACCAATGAGTAGACTTTTATTATCCAGAAATTGATGCTGACTGAGAGATTAGTTAGGAGGTGCATTGATGTGACAGAAATTTGGGAAACCATGGGAAAGAGATGCTGAAATACACTTAACCCCTAGACATAGAAAACTCTTCACCAACCGTATGAAGCTTCTACCAATCTGCAATGCAGGTGAAGTAAATCTGTTAAAGCTGGCTTTTAGCCAGCTCACAAAATTACTGGTTGCTTAAGATTCAGCTAGTCCAAAATCATGGCTCTGATGTTGGCTGTCACCAAAGACTGGGAATTCAGTAGTTCATTGTTCCCATGAATGTCAACTTTCCTCCTTCCCATATATTTTGTTTCATCCTATTCTCATGTAGTTAACACATATCATTTTGGTTTTGAGACTTTAATACTCTTCCACAAAACTGTGTATTTTATAATATGTAGATCTTTGCTATAAATGTTTGATCAACTTTTTAATCATACTAAGGTCTTTGTTCTATATGTTTCCTTGGAAAAAATAGTAAGAAATCAGGTGGAAAAAAATTTCAATTGTTAGTTCTAAAATTTCCCTCCTATTACTGCATGATTCATCATTTTATGACCATTCTTTTTTTTCACCTGCTGTCACCATGTTCTCTTTTCCATCTTCTTACAAAAATTAAATTAATGGAAATATAGTTCATTTTTGCCATTGCCTCCCTTTCTTTAGCAATTACAATACATTTTTGACCTATGCTTATATATGTTGGTATCCAATTTTTTTACCATGATTGTCAGTCAAAAGGATATTGAAGACACTAAACAAAATCTCCCTAACTCAATGGGGAGTTTCTTGGCATACCCTAAGAATGACCAGACAGAACCAGTTCTAGTTTTACAGCTATGTAAGCATTAAATTTTCCTCCAGTGTTTCCAGATGAACCATGTACATGTGAAAAATTAAATTATGTTGATGTCACAAACTATTCTGATGTTGTGTCAGAGCAGGGCTCAATTAAGGGATAAGCAAGATATATAAGATGCACAAGGAGAAAAGAAATCTCTCTGCTGAGCTAGTCCTTTGAGAGACTGGATAATTGCTGTAATTCCCATAAATACCTATTTTCTACCTATTGTTAACACAAGTTCTTATTCAGAATACATGCCTCTCCAATCTTACATGGGCTACTGTGCTGAAAGTTTCAATCAAACATGAAAGCTTAAAATCAAGTAAGTATCAAAGTAATTTCTTGAATGTTGGCCTCACTGTTGTTTGAGGCACAGGTGTACATAAAATAAGAACATGTGTTTTGGCTAATGAAGTAAAGTAAAAAGTTGTTGAAAACCATTGAAACTTTTCCCTTAATGTTAGTTATGTGCGGTAGAATTAAGTGAATAACCTTAATACACACTTCAGAAAGATTATAAAGGTTGGGATCTGACACTTTAATTCTGTGTGAAGAACACAATGAGGTATTCTTCAATATTTTTAATCTTTGTGAATCAAGATTCTTATTTATTAGCCAAATGCTAAATAAATATCAAAGCTATTCAAGTTCTATTTCTAAATTTGCTGTTCCTAAAAAAATCAACATTTAAGAAATACCAAACTGTGAGACTGTGTATTTCAGTTCAATTTTAGATAGTATTTTTTTTTTTTTGTATAATTTTAGAGTAGATATCACAGGCTACCTAGAATAAAGCAGCTCTAAGTTTGTGGTCTTTTCTAAAGATGTCAAGGTGACTGGTGATGGTAGGTATCTGGGATAAATGCTCTGCCATTCTTCCTTGCCTTGTCTGTTCAGTCAGTGAAGGGAAAATTGTAATTGATAAGGGTCACAGTCCATGGCCCATATTCATGTACTTGTGAACAAGAGGTAGTGAGTAGCTCTTCAGTTTGAACATACTGGAGATGCAAAGAAAATTAAGCATGTCATAGATAAGGGCATGATTAGCCCGGGGGGGGGGGGGGGGGGGGGGGTGGTGTGGTCATTATGAGAAGGAAAGCCATGGTTTTTTGAAGATGACAGACCAGAAGAAATGGCATGTTCTGCAAGTTAACAGATTTATCTGTCTCCCAGTGTTATCCACATTCTTTTTCAGTGGTTATGCATTTCTCTAGTATTGCACATTGATGCATGTTCACAGCCTTTTGTCTTTTAAAGGTAATAGACAACATTCAGACATTAAATGAACCTTTCTTGTTCCTTACTGCACTTTTGCCTAGGAAATAACAAACAATTAAATGATATAGTTTTGGTGACTCCTCATAGGCCACATCCAATGCAAGATATCTATTATTACAAGGGCAAAACATTTACTGTAAGAAAAGCAGACATTAAAAAAAAAAAAATGCACCAAATATAATGTCACCTGAAATGTGTGAGTTACTTATAAGGCCAGACAATCTAAGATTAGCTGTCTGTATCATCAAAGTTCTTTATAGTCCAGTGTGCATGGCACAGCACCATGGAAAGTTACCCTTTGTGCTGGAAATGAAGTGTCTTGCATTCTAAAATAGTCACATTAGCAGGATAGTTCTATCAAGCTACCTTGGGTGGCTTAGCATAACATTGAACTGTTTTACGGTATGGTTTTATGAAATTAATATATATTGGGCTGAGAGGTGATCATTGTGAAATGGAAATAAAATATTTAAGTAAGGTAAAAAGAAAGAAATGCCGAAAAAGTAGAGTTACAAAACTAACAAATTTAAAGTAATTAAATTAGTAAAGAAATTTTAAACAGCTAAGATGTACACAGAAGAGTAATAACGCCTACCAATTCTTGCACCCTTGCTAGAAATAATGTTATAATAAATGAACCTTAATATTATTGATAATCAATATGACTTTGAGCAGCATGGCTTAGAAATTATTAGACCACTTTTTTCAATTAGCTGTAATTTGGAAAATATTATGAAAGAAGGAGGAAAATGTAATTAGGCAGCCTGAGATACTTTGTTCATATATCATGCTTTTCAAATGGAAGTATTACAGAATTACTCGCTTTTGTCTAATATGTGCTTTGAAGTCTATTATTCTGCTTGAGAAAATATTCTCCTGTGTCTCTCACTTACAGAAGACAAAATTTAGAGAGCCGTACATGCCAGCGTAGATTAGATATGAGGTATACATTGATTAGAAGCCTTCTGGGAGCTGTCCTTACTTCAAAGTATATATACAGCTGATGCAATGAATCCCATCTTAGCCACCAAGATTAAACTCAAAACAGGTATAAGAAACACAAGGATATCTACTCTGTGGCTTCATCAGTTATTCTACAAGCCACAAAAAGGTAATCCACTGCTGTACAGTCTGTAGTGATTTTGTCAAGAATGCTGTGCCCAGACCTACACATGGCTGATACAGGGATATATGAGCACATTGAGCCGTCAATAGTTAGCCCTATGGCACACAGGAATCAGACTTCCTTGGTGCTTTCTCTGTAGTAAATACATGCTCATTGATTTGAATGAGAAAGGATTAAAGGTGTAAAGCTAAGCATGAAGCGCAGTATATATCTTAGGAGGGTTGGAATCCTCATATGGGATCAGGTTGAGGACTGTTCTCTCCTCTGTCTTGAAAATCAGAAGAAAAATAGAAATAACCTGTCTTTCTTGTGATGTTTGGGCACTGAAGTCCTGATTTTTGCATGATGGAATTACAGCATTGTAAGACTGAGAGCTGTGATGAGTTGAGGATGTTTGGGACTTCTCGAGGTCAAGCCCCATAAAAATACTTGCAAAGTTCCAGTGGATTCAAAAGCAATACTAGGAATCCTTCAGTCATGCAGAAGCAAGCATTGAGAATAAGGAATACACTTGATTATGTTAAGTAGTGCTGCACTTGAGAACTGACTTAATTCCAGATGCATTTGATCTCGCCTCCAGAATCTTCAAAGACAGTTGACCTTTTTTGACTTCTTATGGGGGAGAATGGCCTCTGGATTCAGTTGGACCAGGAAAGCTGATGACATTTTAAAATAACTTCATACTTCAAAACCTAGATTATGTTTTAAAAACTATGTAATAGCAGCAGGTTGTTTGCTTAAAATATGAGCTCCCAGAAAAAAAACTTTTCAAAGAACTGTGTTTCAAAGAACTTCATGTTTTCAGAGTGGGGTTGGACTAATGAGATGTGGATAGTAGGGGGTGTTGTTTATAAATGGATGACCCCTTACATAAGCAAGGTAAAGTTTGAATTCATATTAGTAGCTTCTCACAAGTCATCCAAACAAATCTGTGACCCAGTTCTGCAGTCCCTGATTCACCGAAACCAACAGCAGTTTCTCTTTTTCAAAACTAAAACTGAGAAGTACAAACTTTGCAATGCAAAATCAAGTCTTACCTGTCTCAAAAGGGCTAGATTCCAGTACTTCAAACTGAAAAACTCCATGAGTATCATCTCCACTGACGTAAATGAGGGTTTTGTGCAATGAAACAGTATTCAAGGAATGAAAAAGATGGTCAGATTCTGGCTGCTACCCAATAGTGCATGTTTATCAAAGCCATGCGTATCTCGTAGGAAATGTTGAGATCATTGGTTAGTACCATTCTGCCATTAAGACAAAAAAGTTATATCTAAAAATAATATCTTATTGACATTTAATTTTCAAGGAAAAAAACAGAGACAGACAGTGTGTGGGTGTTTGCATGTGTGAGAGATCAATCACTTGGATGCTTGAAGTTCATACATTTTCTACACAAGTGTTATTCAACCCATGGCCTGTGGGTCACTGCTGGACCATAAGATAACAGAAGACCGACCACACAGTAATTATAGTCTGGTAACTGCTGACTGTAGCAGCTCATTTGTAAGTTGTAAATCCAATGATTGTCTGTGCTAACTTTTTACTTATGTATATTTTTAGTTAAAATATTTTTCATATTAACAACAGAGATGCAAACAGCTAAACAAAACCCGAGGGTATTCTACTGGTTTCGTTTATGTATTTATTAATTTGTTTTTAATTAAGTGGACTTTCAGTTAAAGCTTGAAGAACTATGATCTGAGTTACTGGGCTTGAAGGCTATTGGTGCACGTTGAGTTGAAAGAGCTCAGTTTCTGCAGAAGAATAAAAGGCTGAGGGAGGTAGTAATAGCATAAATGAGCATAGCTCTGCTGGATTTGTTACAATGGCAGCTATTATATAGTTTAAATTTGACCTGTGTAATTGAGAAATATAAAGATAAATTAGTGTTGTCTTTAATCTGATTATCTGAAAAATCAGTGTCCTTACTGTTGTGGTTTAGCCCGTCGGCAGCTGAGCACTACACGGCCACTCGCTCCCTTCCCCCTCTGGTGAGATGGGGAGGAGAATGGGAAGAAAAAGGTAAAACTCGTGGGTTGGGATAAGGACAGTTTACTGGGACAGCAAAGGGAGGTGAAAATAACAAGAGCAGTACTTACAACAGAATATACAAAATGGGTGATACACAATGCAATTTCTCACCCAACTGGACACTCAGTCCATCACGGAGCCAGTGCACCTCCCCGACCAGCCCCCTTTATAGGCTGAGCATGACATCATATGGTATGGAATATCCCTTTGGCTAGTTTGGGTCACCTGTCCTGGCTGTGTCCCCTCCCAGCTTCTTGTGAAAATTAACTCTATCCTAGCCAAAAATCAGGACACTTACTTTCACTGCCAGTAAAGGTAGAAAAAGGGTGAAGAAGTCAGATGAAGAACCAGCAATAAATCTGAAGATTTTATTTCAGTTAACACATAGGTAGAGGCTCTACCGGGCTCTCCAAAGCAGAGACTTGCTTGTTTTTGTCCCAGTGTAAGAGAAGTGAAACTCCAGCAAGAGAGGTGTTTGAGATATGATACCAAAAGTCAGTGATGGATTTGTCAGTGAAAGCAAAACATTTTCCTTTTGTGTTAGGTTGTGCCATATTTGTGCTAACCCCCCCCACACACCACCACTTTTTATGAGGCCATGTTTATTAAAAAAATATGCATTTAGGAGTCTAAATTTTGTTCTTTATGACTGAAACATGGGGCAGCATGTAGGAGCTGAAAAAACATGTTGTTTCCATATATGTCCAGGGCCAGCACAGTGTTATCTTCTAATGTCAGAAATAAACCAAAACTGTAATGCATAAAAATGTCTCACAGTAGCAGTTCTACTGTTAGTTATGAGCGTTTGGTATAGTTGTGTGAATCCTACAGAAAGTACTTTGTTTACCATTCAGGAAATCCTTTTCTATTAATGTACTAAACAGAGAAGTGAGAAATGCATTACTTGCACAATGGATTTAGAGTAATTTGCAAGAAGCCTTCCTAAATAAAGCTTAGAAACTGCCACCACCTCCTCCAAAGCGGAGTTGCTCTATATTTATATTCTCATAAATAAGAACAGAATTTGACACAGTGAATCTGTGTCATTGAAGTGCTGAGAAGTTGGCAGGGTACTTTTGCTGATTCAGGACTCTTGTAAAATAGTTTGCCATCCTTATGCAAAGCATCATGCATAAAATATTAGAGCTCAAAATTGTACTGTTTTCTAAGCAATCAAGTCAGTAATTCTTTTCTATTTGTAAATTGAAAAAGCCTCTGTAAAAGTTTCTTGACTTTTGTGTGTGCATGGGTATGATACATATATCTCCAAAAAGGATACTGTTCATTTTGTTGATATGTGTGTGTGTATATATTTCATTGCTCTTCAGTTATGTGCAGCATTACAACCACCACTTTCAGCTGGTTCACTCTGGTAATCAGAAGCTGCACAGCATTACAATCTGCACCTCTTTTACAGAAATCATCTTTTTCCTGTGTTCTTACTTTTTTCCTTGTATAGATTGCTGCTGTTGCATTTTCTATCCTCATTAACAGAATTTTCATGAGACTGAGCTGCATTTTGATCTTAGCTGTGCAAGTAATTTTGCTGGATATCCTCCTGTTTTCTATTTCCGGACCGACAGTGCTGTAAACTACTTAGATAAATGTTGGAGAACTAAAGAAACAGATTTTGTGGCAGTGTTTGATAGGGCTGAAAGTGACGTTTCCTCTTTCATAATATAGTGTCATCTTAGCATAAAATTTTCAAGTGTTTTGCTATAATAGGAGTGAAAGAAAAAAAATGTGGTGGGGAAAGGAGTGGTGGTGGAAAAAAAGGAAACATTAAATCAGAGAACTTCTAACATGTTAGTCAAAATATACCTCATTTGAACTAAAAATAGCCTTATGATGTTTTTATTGCTGCTGAAAAAATCATTATGTTTAATAGAAAATTATGCAGACCGAGAAAAGATACCTTTGCTTCTGGTTGTGTAATACGGACTTAGGTAAAGAAAAAAAGATTTATTCATTTTAATACTCCAAATGCTTAGAAATCAATATCTAGTGATGCACTTCATATCCATCTAGAACAAAGCAGATGATACAGAACAACTGAATTTCTCTGACTAAAGAAATAGATTGACAGTCTCCAGGAATATAAACTTGTATTATATAAATATCTTAGAGAATATAAAATGGCCTCTGAGATTACTCACACTGCACTCTGCTGTATTAGTATTAAAATATAGTTTTTCATAATCTAATCCAAGTGATTATGAAAAAAAAAAACCACAACAAAAAACCCAACACAGAACTTGAACCAAAATAAACACAGGCACCTGACTCTGAATTCATAGGTTAAGCTCACTAGTCTCGTCTAAGACATTGTAACTTTACTGAATGCTCCTTTGAATTTAAATGTCACTGAGAACCAGGTCACTTTCTTATTTCAAATAAGTGGACAACAATCTTAAAACCTGTGGTACAAGAATGCAGTCAGAATTACAGCTTTTTGTGTACATTGTTTGTTCTATATGGTTCTCTGCATGTTCATGGCTAGTCAATTATATGGTAGCTATTGGCAGAAGCAGCTTTACCTGCTCTCTTCTCAGCTAATCTCCTGATGCTTTTTTTTTTTTCTCCTCCCACTCTGTCTTTCCTTTAAATATTATCCCAAATGCAAATGGACAACTGTATGGATATATCTATTATGATTTTTGTTTCTTTCTGAAACAATAATGAATCAGCAGAAGCGTGGAAGTGGGTACTTTTTCAAAGCTATAAAATGGCAGTATGCCTTTTGTCAGTACATCTGATGCTATGATTTTAAGATATTGCTGACATATAGTCAGCAGGATTTCAGATATTGTTGAGTTTGATTGCAAATACATCAGATGATAGATAAACTTACTTGCTATGTATGGTGGATCCTGGCTTCCAGTTAGTCTGGAATAATTTGAGTTAATCATTTTACAGACTTGGAACTGAGATCAGTATAGAGATCAAGATCTTTATCTGTGGCCATCCTATATTTCTACTGCTCCATTTGATATCCTATGACAAGTATCCAACAGTATGTTTAGCGGTTGGGGCAGATTTTTTTTATAGCCTTTCATACAACTTGTGGAGTCTTTCACATCTAGGAGCTTTGTCATCTGTACTTCATTATGTTAAAGTACTTTTTCCCTGGCAATTCTTAATTCATAAAACAGGTATGTTAAAATTAGTCAAATATTGTTTGTAGTTACAGTATGAACTACCTCTCCCTCCAATCCAGAATATTCAATATTTCCTACTGTCATTATTTGTATAGTTTCATGGGACACGCTGCTTTAGTAGCTTGTACCAGCTGCTGGTCAAAGTCAGGTCAAAAAAGATATGTTACAAGGAGTCGATAGTCTTAAAATATTAGGTAGCTGTACACTGTGTGTATGAAACACCTATTCCTATCAAACTATGGCCTGTTTTTCATTTCCAGAGAGTGGAACTATGTGAAAGATGTTAAATTAAATGCTATAGGCCACACTCCTTCCTTTTGCACGTGAATAATTTTGCTCTCAGTTTGCCATGTGCAGTCTGATATTTCAGCTCTGTTTATCTCCAAAATTAATACCAGGTAAATTTGTTCCCTTGATGGCAGATGGTTAGCTAGCATACATGCTTTTTCATTTTAATTAATTGCTTCTCACAAAATTTGTTATCTCCTATTTTCAATCTCTTTTGTCTTTAATATTAGTATAAAAGTTCTATAACATTTTTCTGCTGAGCAATGTTTTGCTTTTCTTTGCTACGTACCAGGATACAGTCATGTAAAGAAAAAGAAAATACCTTTCATATTTCCCATTGCATGTTTTATGTTTCTGAACTATTTAAATATATCCTAAAATGAAATTTCTCCACATAGCTGTGCTGTGTTTAAAAACAATTCTTATTTATATTCAGAAAGGTTGAAATTATTTGTGTGTAAGGCATCTCTGTCAAGCTCTATTGAGAGCTAGTAGTGAGTGGAGTCAAAATATTATGTATGAGTGGCATCACACCTGAACATCAGGGTTTGGTGTGATTGTAGGGTAAACCAACAATTTTGGGTACTGGCATGGCCTGATTTATTTCGTATTATTATTTAATTATTTATTACAGCCTTGGACTTTCAGGCAGGAACTGATATTGGACCTCAACCCAGTCTTCAGCATTTTAAATACATAGACTTCTGGGGGAAATTTATATGAGCAACTACTTATGTATGTATAAGCATCTATTTTAATCTGTTCAGGATAGGGGCTTTGCAATGAAACTTTGTTCCAACTGGAGTAATTTCATTATTCCTTGGACAGAACCAAGCCCTTCCCTTTGATGAAGATCTTTTTTGCTACAGGGCCTAGCATGGCCCGGAGCTAAGTGGGGAGATGGGCAGGCATCCGCTGCTGCTTTTAAGAGTCCATTGAGACTGCAGCAAAGCAGTACTTCTGATGTAATGTAAACAGACAAAGTTAATAAAAAATTATGTTTGATGTTTGGCTTTTAATCATTCATGGTTTAATATAATCAGATATATGCTATGTTAATTAAATCAGATTCCAGTCATATGCATCCCTTAAAGAGAAATGTTGATATGACTGAAAATTTGGTATGTTTTACAAACAATTTTTTTTACATTCCAGAGTGCAATGTGTATGATTTGGGGGGAAAAAAAAAAAAAGAAAAATCCCACTAGCAAGACTGACAATAGGTTATAGTGAAGTAATGTCTGGATTATACAAAACACAAGCTCATGAAGGAGTCTTGAGTATTGATTATCCAATGTACTCAACTTAAAACAAGGTAAGCAATGTATTGTTTTATTTCTAGATACCACATTTTTAAATCAGCCACCATAACCCTCTTACAATTACTTGTACTTATCTTACAGTTAAGGTTACTGTCTAGAATACAAAGAAATTACGATTTCTCTAAAGTTAGAGCAGAGAGGATATAAAAATCTGCAGGCAGGCTACTGTCTCCAAGATAATGTTGGTTGTCTCTGTGGTACTGTGTAATAAGCCATCTTTCTCTCCTTTTTACCTGTGTTTAAAAACCAATCCACTAATTAGGCAAGCAGGAACAAATTAAAAACATATGTAGCAGCTGTGCTCTGCAAGTTGCTTTATGCATCCCAAAGCAGGCAGTCAGTGGTCCAGTTCTGGAGAAAGTAGTCATTTGTAGGTCACTTTGTGATATCGTTTCAAATGACCTTCACTGGTGGGAAAGGCTGCCAATAGTTTCAAGACATCTGAGCAACACAGTTCCTCCTTTTATTTAAGGAAATATCCAGGTCCATGCTGAGAATTCAAGAATTCTCTTTAGTTAGGGAGTTTGATTAGGGAGCAAGTGGAGATCCCCCCAATCCAGACCACTGGTTTTTGCTCAAATAAACACCAGCTTCCATCTCCTTTCCCATATTTTCTGTTTGAATTTATAGAGACATTCTTGGGAGTATTATGGTAGGATGTCTAAAGCTCTTGATGGCTGTCAAACATAGAGTTAATTTTGTACAGATAGATCTTAGTCTGGAAGTAAAATACAAGAAAATGTTGTAATAGGGATGTTCTGACTTCCTTTCATATCATGACACTTGTTCACAGTGATAGTACTGTTTTACTAATGTAGGCCTGCAGGAAAGTGTGCATTCCACACAGATGAACTCTTGTCCATTTACAGCAAGTAAGCCACTTTATACTAATAAGAATTCTAAACACACCTTGTCAGTAATGTAGTACATTAAATCCAGGCTATAAATACCATTTTAATTCCTGTCAGTTTGAACTGCACTGACATTTATTATTAGATGGCTTGTTACAGGAAAATTTTCAGTTAATTTGAGTCCTTTAAGCAATTTTTTAAGATTTGTATTCAGTTGGAGATGTATTTGAGCAACAGATTCAGTGAGATTCTATTTTTCCTTCTGAATCTTACAAGTCAGACCCTGAGCCAATAATAGACTAGAGATAAGACTGATTTTATGTGTCATCTTAACTTTTATGAAAAAAATCACTAGAGTTTTTTTTAAGATCTTTGTCTCAGCTTATTTCATAGTAAACAAAAAAATAGTTTGTTTCAATTTTATTTCCATTTCATTTCCTTTTCACACTGTTGATCAGAATACCCTTCAATTAAACTGTTGCCAACTGTACTCAAAACTCTACTTAATTAGGAATTTTCAATATCGTTGTCTTTTTAATATTTGAAATTTTGTCCAGGGGAGAAAGAGGACTCTGAGAATCAGTACTTATCTCCTTCCTGTCGCTTTAACAGCAGGAAATCGAGACTTGTTAATAAACCTGCCATTTGCCAACAAAAGCTCCCAACATTGATGAACTAGTTTCCATAGGAAAGGACACACTTACATGTAGACAACTGAAAATGTAGCAATCTTTTTTTTTTTTAATTGTATTTCTGGAGAGCACCACTACGTGGGGAAGATGATGATATTTTTGTATGTTTAAGGGTTATTAATACTGATATTTAGTCAGTTTCATGGAGCACAGTTCTGCCTTTGTTCGCATATGATCTGTAAATGGTTGCAAATTTAAATCTTCATAACCAAAAGTTTGCGATGTATCATCTTATTCATATCCATAAATGGAGAGGGAGGAAGCAACAGGTTTGGAGCAAGAGCTGGACCTTATGTACTACTTTGTCATCTTCAATCACAAAGAAAACTTTTTATACCCAATACGTTGCCATCTAAACTCTGTTCAGGAAGAAGCCTGCTGTTATCACACATGCAGTAAATGTTAAGAATCCTGGGGTTCAGGAATGTTTAGTCAATTAGACTAAAAGATCATCTGACTATGTCTTGGTATGCATCTTTCTGAGTGAAGATGACCTCCACCAGAAAAATACCTGTTTCCCCTTAAAAAACTGTATAAATTCAAATGTCTGGCTTTTTATTTGGAATTAAATAGGGAGGATTTGTGGAACAATCATCTACAAAGTTAGTATGTTATTTTTCGTAGGTTTCAAGGGAATATGATGGGCATCTTTCCTGGCCTCCTTGAGAATGCAAGTCCTCTAGCCCTTGGCATATGCAACTGCAATTGGTGAATGAGACTTTATGGGGATGGATTTTATTAGCATTTTTCATGCATGGAATACTGCATCCAGCTCTGGGGTCCTCAGCACAAGAAACACATAGACCTGCTGGAGCGAGTCCAGAGGAGGGCCATGAAGATGACCAGAGGGCTGGAGCACCTCTCCTATGAAGACAGGATGAGAGAGTTGGGATTGTTCAGCCTGGAGAAGACAAGGCTCCACGGACACCTTACAGCAGCCTTCCAGTCCCTAATGGGGATCTACAAGAATGCTGGAGAAGGACTGTTTACAAGGACATGGAGTGATAGGACAAGGAGTAATGGCTTTAAAGTGAAAGAGGGTAGATTTAGATCAGATATTGGGAATAAATTCTTCACTGTGAGAGTGGTGAGACACTGAAACAGGTTGTCCAGAGAAGTTGTGGGTGCCCACTCCCTGGACGTGTCCACGTCCAGTTTGGATGGGGCTTTGAGCAACCTGGTCTAGTGGCAGGTGTCCCTGACCTTGGCAGGCTGGTTGGAACTACATGATCTTTAAGGTCCTTTCCAACCCAAACCATTCCATGATTCAATGATTCAGTGAAATCGTACCTATGAAATTAGGAAGTTTTGTTCTTCCCTTAAAATATATCCAAAGCAGGAACTAAAGAATATTGTCCTTCAGGGCAGTAAAAGTAAATTTTTGTGACTTTTTAAATGAATAGGCTTAATGCTTATGTAATTTACTAGTAAATCAGCCTTCTATATCCATGTCACCATAATCCATTCTTCTCTCCACACCTCAGAAGCCTGATTTTTCTTGGATTTTATTAAATGCTCTTAAAATACCTTGATCCCTTCCAGCTAAATCAAATACTGCCTGATCCCAGTCTTCTACTTAACCTTAATTTAATTTTAACATGTCTTTTTAGTCCCTATTGAGTTAAAGTTTCTATTTTTTCACTCAACCTTTGTTATTATAATGCATATATCGCAGAATGCTATTTCTTTGCTATACAGTATGCCAGATCTAAGATTTAATGGAGTTATCTTATGAAAATTTAATTCAATACATTCTTTCATATACAGGTGTTAAGTTTGTAGGAATTTTCCTTCCTTTGCCATCCTCTTCAGATGAAAAAAAACTATTAATGCAGCAGCTAAATGTGGGCTAGTCATTCTATAATGATGAGATTTGTGCATTCTTCTGCATAGAATTAAAGTCAGTCTACTGTAGTACTGCAATTTCTTCTGGGAAATGGCTTAAGTGACAGCACTTAGCATCCACATTCTTAACATTCCTTAAGACTGGAATCTTGGCTATGATGAAGTCAACAGTAACGGTACTGTTGATCGGAGCTGAACTTGGGTTTGATGACAGATGAGAAGATAGCAGCTGGCACTGACTGGGAGGGAAGGAGGAGAAGTAGAATTAGCTAATAGAAGGAAAAAAGATTGCTACTTAGTTTTTGAAGAAGTAATAAGAGGTTTGCTTCTAACAGTGAGTAGGAGGATAAAAGGAAGCTCTTAATATGAGCACTTTGAGAAAATTCTGAAATTCTTATTGTTTGTGTATAGTGTATAGATGAGGGTCTGAAAAATGAAGCTATCTTCGTTGGCTTTATATTAAGATTGAGTTCTGACTTATTCCCTGTCCCCATGAATTTTCAAAATAAGCATTTATATTGATTTTGAAAATAAATTTTGCCTTCCAAATGATAAACTCTTATTAAAATACTAGGAGTTTCAGTGACTTCAACAGTATGAGCCCATTATATACTTATAACATATACAAAAGTATATAAACTGGTTGGATTTTATTACTGGTTGACCATACAGTAATTAGCTGGAAAGTCACTTTATTTTCTGTAATCTGGCTATTAAATTCTTCTCCCCCACAAGTACTCCTGAAATGCCAACCATTCTGCCAAGCTGTTTCTCATGATTATTGTACTCCTGGCATTCTTTCTTCTATGTAGGAGGAAAAATACTGTCCATATCAGTACACTTCATAGATCCTGTAAAAAATACTAGAGCAAAGCTTGCATTCTGGTCAGATTTCTCCCACCACCACCACCATTGAATTTCTTCTCTTCTGTTACTTTCAATTTTAGGAAGGGGGAAAAGGGGATTAATTTTGCCCTAGAATTTTACTGTACACGTTTCTAAAAAATATCACCCAAATGATAGAACAAGACAATACTCTTCAGAAATACCTTTATTAATCAGAAGTGGTCTAGTATTCTTCCTGGTCCAGTAATGTAGTGGTTAGGTTAGAATTTCATGGGATGTGTAAAGGATCTCTTTGCATCTACAGACCCTTTTAAAAAACATGAAGTGAAGAAGAAATAATTTTGTCTTTTCTCTATTGGAATTCCAATATTGAATTATTTACTATGGCTATTTTGGCTTCAAATTTAGCAAAGAATAGACAATGTAAGCATTAAGAGCATTTATAAATGTATTATGAGCTCATCACCTGGACACTGGCAGGACAGAATATAAGAAATATTCAGTGTAAACCTGGTTTAATTGGATTTAACTGAAGACGCTCTCAGCTGATATTTCCAATACATAAGATGAATGAAAATCAAATAGAGAGTTGTAATAACTTATAAAAATGAAAAAATAGCCCTAGTGTTGGGTCCCAATCCGATGAAAAGTAATGGGAACCATAGCAGAAATCTACCTTCGTACAGTTAATTAAACTGTTAAGGATATAATGGAGAAACTAAAGTAAGAGCTTCCTTTGATTAAATCATGGTGTGTAGGCTCTGTTTTCTACAAGAGTAATTAAACCTAAATCATAATCTGAAAGTGATAGTGCATAGGTCTTTCTTCTTGGAGTGAGCTGAAATAAGAGGCAGTATTTTACATTTTTCCCCTTTCTTCAAGGAAAAGAGGTGTGCAATGGTAAAGGAAAAGATTTTGAAACCTTCTAAGTGGGGTGAATGACTATATTCATGTGACTAAAATGCAATTAATAGAGCTAAACTTAGTTCTCTTCCCTTTAGTGGAAAAAAAGTGTTTACTTCTATCTGCAGTGGCAGAGGCAAGCAGCTGGTGTGTTAAGAGCATTGCCAAAGTAGTCAGATGTATGACATTATTTTTTAATGTACGGTATCAAGAGCTTTGCTTTCCTGGTCTGTAATATGAGTGTTTTATTATTAAAGCGAATCTGACAAATGGTATAATTTTGTACAAAATTTCAATTTTAGGATAATAACATTGAAAACAGAAAACTGTGTCCTGAAAACCATGAGCTGAAATTGCGAAGTATTGATTCAGGTGTCTCCAAGATTTGTCAGTCTGGTACCTCCTGCTTACTCAATAGTGGACTAGTCAGTGTCTCCAAGAAGTGCTCTGGCTTCTCTTGCTGACCTGTCTTTTGCCCTGGTTGTAATCATCAATGAAGATATAGACCAGACATGGAACATAGGACACTGGAGAGGATTAAGACATCTGAACTGATTTCCTATATTGTCCTGGTTCTGGCAAGGACAGAGTTAATTTTACAAGGAGCCAGGACAGGTGAGCCAAGCTGGCCAAGGGCTATTCCACACCATGTGACGTCATGTTCACCATAAAAGGGGGCTAGTCGGGTAGGGGAGGGGCAGCGTGGTTTCAGCGCAGTTCTGGGATGGGCTGGGTGTCTGGTCAGTCAGTCATCCGTCTGTCCGTGCATCCGATCAGTAAATTGTTCTCTGTTATCACCCATTGTGATTATCTGTTATCAGCACTGTTGCTGATTGTTTTCCCTCTCCCTTTCTGTCCCAGTAAACTGCCCTTATCCCAACCCTTGAGGCTTTGCCGTTGTTTTTCCGTTCTCCTCCCCATCCCACTGGGGGAGGGGTGAGTGAGCGGCGCGTGGCGCTCAGCTGCCGGCTGGGGCTAAACCATGTCAGTCCTTTTGGCGCCCAACGTGGGGCCCGAGGGGTTGTGATAACGACAAGTCTGACCCAAGTGTGTTAAAGCAAAATTTTTGTAAGCATTTATAATGTTATTGAAACAGTCGCTGGTCATAATGATGTTCTGTTTGGTCACATGGCTCTAGTTTGTAAACCCGTGTTTACTCTATGCAATCCCTGCGGCGCTGTTTACCACTTCTGGAAGAGGGGTTCCTGGTCTCATATTGTTGTATTGTGTGATAATGACTTATGATAAGATGTCATCGACAGTCATGAGTCTGAGCTGGTACTTGTACGTAGCATTTTGGTCAGGCCCATACCTCGGCCAGTATCTTTCAGACTTGATGAATAGTTGCACCCAATTTATGGGGAAGACAGAGGGGGATAACTTCTCCCACTCTTTCACCTCCCCTTTTCCCTTTTGGTTGGTCACAACAATTTTTGAGATGGTTGAATACCCTTGGAATGTTCAGGCCAGTATATTCCTATTGCTAGGTCTCCTGAATGTTTTCCCACTCCTGTTCAGGGTTAGCAAAAATTGTTTCAAGAATGCCACCCAGGGATCTTCCCCAAGACTGAATGGGCAGGGCTGGCATGGCATGTGGGAGAGTATGGGCGCGTATCGAGAGAGACCTTTTCACCCCCAATGGTTTGGAGCTTCACTCCCAAAGGACTGACATGGTTTAGCCCCAGCCGGTAGCTAAGTGCCACGCGCTGCTCGCTCACCCCTCCCCCGGCGGGATGGGGAGGAGAATGGAAAAACAACGGCAAAGCCTCGAGGGTTGGGATAAGGGCAGTTTACTGGAGCAGCAGGGGAGAAGGAAAACAATCAGCAACAGTACTGGTAACAGATAGTAACAATGGGTGATAACAGAGAACAATTTACTGATCGAAGGACCGACCAGAGACACCCAGCCGGTTCCGGAACCGCGCCACGCCTCCTTTGCCCGACTAGCCCCCTTTTATGGTGAGCATGATGTCACACGGTATGGAATAGCCCCCGGCCAGCTTGGCTCACCTGTCCTGGCTCCTTGTGAAATTAACTCTATCCTTGCCAGAACCAGGACACCTATAGAACATCTAGAGATATTTAACTTCCTTATTTGGCAGGCATGGGAAATTCAAAGGGGAGAAATAGGAAAGGTTGGGAGCTTAAAATAGTTAATCTGCAGTAAATAATTACCTTTTTTATAATGTACACTTATTTGATGAAAAGCATTCACCAGTCATGAAAAAATAAATTTAGTTGAAACCCAGATTTTCCATTAAAGTCAGTTTCAATGAACACTTTCTCATCAAAATAGTTACTATGTACTATTTGATTTGGCTCACAGTGAAACATGCAACTGGTACTGACCAGACTTTTGAAATGGGTTTTATCTGAAGCATTCATTTACTTAGCTACTGGCACACTTTTCCAAGAAAGACTTTCTGGGGATTTTGCCATTCTTGTCTATGTAAAAGTAATAAAAAATAAATAAAACAGGTAAAATGAAATAACTAAACTGAAACCAAGAAATATCCAAACTAAAGCTTTTGGAGCCTTTTTGCTTTCAACAAGCCCATTGAAGCGTGTGAAAGGAAATGCTCTCCTCCTTTGCAGTTCTGATGTTGAAATCACTTTGCCAAAACTTCAACGTTAAACTTGCATGGAGCAATAGCAGTATTTCCTGTATAATGCAGCATAAAGGCTAGATTAAACACCAAAAAGCTCAGTTGCTTCTCACTTCTGTGTAATTACAAAGGTCAGGAAGAAATTTAAAAAAAGAAAATACTCACACAAATCAATATCTATTTTCCACTGCAGATTACATTGTCAAAAAGACCTTCACTGCTGCAGACCACTGCCACAAAAAAACCCAAACCAAAACAAAAAAACAACAACAAAACCCCCCAAAACAAACCACCCACATTCAAAAAACTATTTTCAAGTTTGTTGGGAAGTAATGATTCATTTGCTATGATGGCTGAGCCACTGTTTGAAAATTAATGAAACTGTAAGCTTGTTTAAAAACTTAATAGTTTTTAAGAGTGATTGCAAATTTTCCTAGGGAGATAGTGATTTTGCTATCCACTCACTAAACATCAGCCGTATGATTAAGTATGTATCAGTGGGGAAAAAAGAAATCATGGTTAGAGTTCAAAATCACGGCATGTTCTGAAATTTGAACAGTATTCCTTATTTTCTGAATGGAGCAACTGAGATGCACACTAGCTTTGGACTCTTAGGGAGTCAGTCAGAGAGTAGAATGTATCCAATACGCTTCCAAATTACAGGTAATTAATACACTGGGTATTGAAAATCAACAAGGAAAATGAGGTTACATGACAGAGGAAATTTAACTGCATCTCTTGAAGCTTTGGGGTTTATTCATATGTGCAGAATTTTTGTACTTTCAGGTAATATGAATAACTGCCATTTAGAAACTGGACTTTATACTCTGTCCAAAAATGCACATTGAGTAGTCAGTGCAGGTCCTTAATGGAGGACTAAACAATTCAAGGGGACTGAGAAAGGATGTCTGGGAGTGATAAAAAAGCCTTGAAACTTCAAATGTTTAAAGAAAAGTATATTCTGACAGCTTCATGAGAAACCTGTACACTACAAGTTGTAGTCGGAAGGTGAGGCTGTGAGCTTTGCCACAAAAGGTGAGAAATCTACAGGGAAGGGGATTCTTTGGGATGAACCAGTGCATATTTATGTCCTTGACATGTTGTGGGCTCTGCATTCACAACTACATTTGGAAATGAGCAAGTTTATAGATTAATGTCCCAAGAATTTCCTTATGCCTCCTTCCATCCCTCTTCCCCCTCTGCTGAAACTCAATATAGAATACACCAACAAGTTTTCTGAGCAAAGTGTTTTGGCACATGTTCAGTGGTTTTACGTTTGTATTTCATTCTCTACCCTTCAAATCCTGCTGCAGGCATCTCATACAACTGCTCTTTAAAGGATAGTCTTTATGTGTTTCTGGTAATCTGTGTCTCTGAGACAATGGAACAGAATTGCACAAAAATGAAAAACACTCCTTCAATCATACAATCTTGTGGAGGACCAAAAGTGAAAACATGACAGTAAATACCTATTTTACAGGTTTTTGGAGTGACAAATACCTTAATAAGGATATTTCCTAATGCATATCTTCAGAGAACCTTACTGCATATATTAAAACATGAGTCTGTTTCATTACTGATACTTATGCACAATATCAACTTAAACAACCATATATTTTAATTCAATGCATTTTTGGTTTCCTCAAGATTAGCTCTATGATTCATTGTAGGCATAAAAAAAAATAATAGGCATCTAATTAAACATGTAATTCACTGAGATTAATTGTGGGAATTAATCTCAGTAAAAGTGAACATCACAAAGATCTTTTCCCGCTGAAGTTATACACCTTGAAAAATGGTACAATGTATCTTCTTTTATCATAAAATCAGATAGAAGTAAAACATGGTAATTGTTGTTTGTTATAGCAAGACATAGAGAAATTAGAGCATTAAGGATAGAAAAGAACATATATTACCTTAACAACTGTTTGAATTCATGACTGGTTAACATTAGACCCTAGGATTAAAAAAAATAAATCTAATCATGTCCCAGCTACACTTTCCAGGAAAAAAACTACATTATATGAAATAATTAAACCAGGGAAATGGAAGGTTTGTTGAAGAGTAAGCAGGTGAGTGTAAATGGAATAGAACAGGAATGTCTTTTGAGATGTTTTGAGTGTCCTGGCCACATAGGCTTGTCATTGATCACACTCATGCTGAAGCTGACAGTGGTTTGATTAGCCAGCTAAAGGTGATCCATTTGCCAATGGATATATTTATGTTACCCCATTTTTGCTGTTTCTATTTTTGTCATTACTTTTGTTTCTTTTTGATTCAGGAGTTCTTCGTAGATGACAAATGTTTTTGAGATAACAACTCATGGTGTGACCTGAAAGGATTTTTAAAGTATTTTACTGAGTTCCTAAAATGATATTCTAGGTTAGCCAATGTTTAGACTTGACTCAGGTCAAGTTGTATTGATATTTAGAAACTACTCACAGAACTCCATGGTAGTGTTTTCACTGCAAGGTGTAGGGATCATTCAATCCACACCTTATGCACTGTTATTAAGGTGGTAATTCTTTAGTAGTGTACAGCAGTACTCCAGAAAGGAGACTGAAATATGCAATAGGTACTTGAAGTAGCAGTGGGACATTTAAAAACTCAGAATGCAACTGCTTGTGCTGGAATTTGACAAGAAGTTTAACCTTGCCTTTTTATTGTGTATTTAGTAACCTCAGCTGCTGTAGATCTTTTTATGTTTCATCCCAAATATAAGAGCAATTTATCAAATGCAGCACTTCCCTGCTTTTTATGCTAGTGGCTGCTACAGCCTTGAGGTCAAGCATTTTCAAGTTGAATCAACAACTTTGGTCAACACTTTTCAAATGTCAGCATTTTGAAATTATTTTTCCTCTCTTCCTTCCCTACATAATAAGAGGAAAAACGGCAGATCTACTCATGAGGTCATATGAGAAGCCAGACCAGGGAGACCAAGTTGTATTTAGTTTTTGAGCTACTTGTTGCTTTGTATCAATGGTTGTAAAGCTTAAGACATGCATTTAAAATAAATAAATAAATAAATAAATAAAATTAAAAAAAAATCTTGGCTGTCTAATCCTTATCTGGGAAAAATAAGGTCCTGCTTAAAGAATTTGCTTGGAAAATGTTGGAGACATACTGGATCATAGATTAATAGAATATAGATGTATTTAAATGTTTTGTAGACTAAATAAAGTGATCTCGTAAGGAGGATCATGGCAAAAGTAAGGAGAAGAAATCAGTAAATGGCAAGATTTCAATGGCGTTTCTGATTTAAAACACTATGAGTAAGAGTTTGGCTTCTTGACAAATAGAAGGCTGAATACAAAGTCTGTATATAACATTGCTTTTTGAACTGTACAGCAAAGGGTGAAGACAATATGGAATGAAAATTTGTTTTGGATGGGAAAAAGAACATAGATTTGAGAATGAATAGTAAGGGGGGAATTGAACTTGAGATATCTTAGGTATTTGACTATAAGAATGAATGTTAGGTAGAGAATTGAGTCCCAAAGAACTGAAGCTGTTTGTTCAAAGTCACTTTGCAAGTTGATAGAAAAATGTGGAAACTGCTGTTTTGCATACAACGGAGCAGGTTTACTTCATGGTTGGCCTGGCCTGTGGTCTTTACAGTGGTAGGCACCTGGTTTTGCTGTTCCCTGTGCAGTTCTTTTGCAAGGAAATATGGTCAAAAAAGAGTTCATGATTTCTTCAGCAGGTACCCTGGGCTTGGATATTCATGGACTCAGGACTGCAGGACACAATCAATTACATCCTGCATAACCAAAAGAACAGCCTTTCTGGTATTTTTCTGGAGCTTTTTACTGTTTCTGGGTTAATGATATCCTTAACTGTCACACATGGAATTAAAACAATGAGGTGCTTCTGCAAATGAATTATTCCTTACTGAAAGCAACATACCGCACTCCTCAAACAAGGCAATAAAGCTCTGTTGGATGTTGTAATTCTCTTCTATAAGACATTGCTTTGTCATCTGGAATCATTAAAAATCAGCCACCAATCAATGACTCTCATTAGAAATCTGTCTTTTTGCTTAATGCTATTGATTTAAACTGGTTTAAAAATCCCCATTAACCATAGTCCAATTAAACTCATGATAGTTATATAGATTAGGTAAACCTGACTACTAATCTCAGAGAGCTCAGAATAGATTAAGTGATTGGTCAGTAAGATTCTTTTAATTAAAACACCACAGTTTAGGTACTTTGTACCCTCTAAAGTTTATATGATAAAGTCTTCAACCAATAGTAATTATATATTTGTAATACATATACTGAGATACTAAAAAATAAGTGCCTGATAGTTAAAAAAAAAGAATTTGTGCAGCTGATCGGGTGTATGACCTGCATAAAACTGAAAGGCAATGGTTTGCTGGAGAAATTTATCTCTGTGTGGCAAATGCATTATTTTTAAGCCTGGCAACCAGGTTTAGATAGGTCAATAGTGTGCAAGTATAACTGATAGAGCCGATGCACCCTTGTACTCTTCTGAACTTTACAGCATCTACTTACATTGTCTGTAGTGATCCTAGTACCCAGAGCCCCTTCTCTTGACTCATATCTCCAACTATTCAAATGCTGGGTTTATGTGTTTGTCTCTCAGAAGGGTAAGGGTGAACTGGGGAAACCTTGTCTCTTCCTCCTGTCTCTCCCTTGCTGACCCTTTAGTCAGCAGTTAGTAGGTGCAAATAGTTCTTTCCACTGCAAGAAGCATAAATAGGGACTAGGTAGTCTATAAATCCCATTTCATGTCCTACTCTGAGATGAGAGGAACGTTGTAGGCAGAAACAGCTGTATCTCAGTGGTTTTTCAGAGTAATGATTCAAGTAAAACCAAACCCGGGACAGAACAGATTTTCTCTGGGATACAAGCCTGAGTTTTCTATACAAGTTACATTTTGAATATTCAGTACTGTTCCTTAAAAACTTGCTTATTCATCACATTTTCATCTGTCTTTTTAGAAAAAGGGAGCTGAATATTCTCTTTGCATATATTCAAAAATTAAAAAGAAGCTCTTTTTAAACCATCGTCCCATTCTTTTAATTCATATTTGTGGAGACTGCAAAACAGAGGAAGAAAAATGTCAGTTCTGGCTTATTTGTGTTTACCACATAATTGTACTGAATTGTTGATGGTTCTCTGTGAAATTCAACTGAATGAAATGTCCTGAAATAGTAGTGTTTGCTTTAAATAGGTTTAATTTTGTGTTTCTTGTTCACTAATAATTTCAAAAGAAGACACTTTACTTGTGTGGTAGGCTTCCTTAGCTCTAAATACTCTTTCTCTTCTTTTTGAGTGCTTTTCAAACGAGACAGTATGTGTTTCCATTGCAGAACACAGTGTACTGAGAAGCACTGCTGGAAATGAATTAATTGAAAAATTTCTGAATCATTTGTTTAGAGTCAATCTACAAAAAGACTCGGGTGCTGTAGTGCTCAGCACCTAACTGATATTTAAATGTATTTTTTAATTCAATCCCTAGCCAAATTAGGCTAAAAAGCATTCACTGTCTTCCCTTATGAACTGTAACTAATGACTCTCTTTTCAAGGTTTTCTTCCTTCACATCACAATTGTTTTAAGTGTAATTATATCATACTACTATTATACTGAAATTAAAAATGCTCTTTCATTGTTGTTCCATATGCTTTTCTGAAGCATCTAATTTCTTCCACTTCAAAAAGGATCACGTGATATATATTTCTTTGAGAACTGCAGATACAGGGGTTTATAACTTTTTAAACTTGCATTAAATTGTTGCCAATAGTGGGATAATTTTTACCATGCTCCTTCCCTCCCTCCCCCCATTTGTCTCACTATATGTACATATATATATATAGGCTTAGATGTATAGGCTTATATATATGCATGTATATGTCCTATTGCTAATTTGCATGTTTGTTGATTCTTTGGATTGAAAAAGTCTCTGGAATTATTACTGTGATTGTGCAAATCTTTCCAGCATCTGTTATAACTGCTAGTCTTATTTCAGTGAATAGCTACTGTTGTTCTGTAGCCAAAACTTGTGCAGGCGTTTCCTGGATAAAAGAGTTTGTGCTGAATTTTAGATGTCCGTGTTCATACATCTAAGTCAATCACCACAGCTCCTGTCATAGTGGGTAGAGTAGAAGTGGGGACTTCCAGGGATGTTTTAACTCATCTAAAGATAGATTACTTAAATAGTTCAGCAAAAATGTGTTTTAGAAGTGTCTTTTCTTTCCATTATCTATAAAGGGAGCCTATAATTAGATCAGACATAGATGGTTACATCACAGAAGTCTAAAGTTAGGTGATATTAATCCCACACTAAGATTTGGTGTTTGCAGTTTTTAGATCTAATTCTAAGAAGTGTGGCACACATTTATAAAGAACATTTTGGGCCACAGATATCTATATTGCTTGTACTTTTTGCTGGCACTACCAACAGCTTTGATTTCTTAGCCTAGCTCTTGCCCATACAGGGAACTTAGCAGCAGCCATGAAAAAATGAAAAGCATTTTTATGCTTATTAATTTAAGCAGTTAACTAGAAAACAAGCTTTTAAAGATAAAACCAAGATATATACTCTGCATTAAGCAAAGGAATCTGAAAAAGTCTACTTCTGATCATAATGTTGTAAGGAAGTTAACCTTATGTCCTTTTGGTGCCTATATAAGGTGTTGGAGAACATCTTCATGTTAATAAGCACATCAAAGAAAAAAAAAATCTGTGATTGATACCACATCAATAAGATATTTGTTACATGCTTCCAAAATTCACTCTCTTAGCTTGCTGCTATTCGAAGCTATCTATTTCTTTTTTCCCCTCCCGCACAGTAACTAAGATAATGTCCTGACTCTACTAAAATCTCTGTAATTCTCAACCAGTGAGGCTTCTATGTGACTGAAGTGGTGCAAAAGCACTAAAGGCTGATTTGAGTTCTGCTTAACAGGAGGCTCAAGAGGAGACCTATATTGTGGGCTTTCTAGATCAGTTACTGACAATTTGTGAGATTCTTCAAGAAAACTCACACACACACACACACACACACACACCCCCCCAAACAGCCCCTGTGGCTTTATCTAGAAATTGGGCATTTTGAGGCACAGAAGTTATTCCAGAGAGTTTTAAGTTTCTCATGATTTGTTCACTGGCGTCTAGGAAATGTGCAAAACCAGCCAAGAGTCTTTGATCTCACTTATTCACTAGAAGGATGAAGCACAGATTACTGCTACATTCAACATTTGCTCTAAGACTAGAGATGAACATCCTTTTGATTCTGAAAGTAAAATGAATGCCTAAGGAAACCACACCATGACCTTTAGGAGTCCCTTCCATTATTGAGCCTGTCAAGTTTGGCTTAGCAGGTGATAAACTTGATTATGGAGAAATTTTCTTTTAATGTACAAAGAAAACAACAATGTGTTAACTGCTGTTGGTTAACGTATTGCTTGAGATATGAGGGGTTGGTGTCCTTATGACAGATCCATAGTTATGGAGGTGCTGAGGAAGTTAGTGCACTGGACTTGTGTCTGACAGATGTGAGATGCAGGCACTCCATTGCTGCAGAATTACTGACAGGCATTGGACACACTTAAGTCTTGGACTTCAGTGCTGTAATAATGATTCTGAGAAATTTTAGGTATTAGTTAAGTAGAATGTAAGGTCACAGGTTATGTGTTTTACATTCTTAGTCTTTGGTTAACACATAAAACAGGTACAGGCCCACTTCTCTTTCTTCCAGATGAGACCCTAAATGTAGAGCTATTAAATCGTATTGTCTCATTCCAGGTTACTTAAAACTGAATGCCCCCCCACCCCTACCCAAAAATAAGAAAATTGCTATAGGAAAATGGAAAGTGCAGCCATGCAGCATAAGCTAAAGCCCCATGATCCTGGAGCCCAGCCGAGCTCAGGATGGAGACTGCATTGCTGCCACTCCAGTTGAGCTGGAGGTCCCATGAGTTCTGAGCACACATGAAGGCAGAACTTTGAAAATCTGAGATTTTTTTAGTGGTGGAAATTCTGAGCACTCCTAAGTACTAGCAACTGTCCTGAAGATTATTTTTGTGGATTTTAGGCCCCTCATCCTTTGCTTCCTGTGAATGCTTCAGCTTCAGGACATAACAGTACTTGTAACAACTTCCCTGTGATGTGGAGAGTGAATACGTTGAAGATTGTAAGATATATAGATACTGTGAGAATGGGAGCCACACAAGTACTGGACCATTTTTATGGCAGTCATAGAATATGTAATTTACATTGTTCAAACCTACAAAGCTGATTTTATGGGAGATCTGTATTTTTAATGTTTCAATTAAGGTTATATCTTCTGTTTGCCACTCAGATATACTGTAAAGTTGTTACAAGTCTTGTTCATACATGACTATCAAATACAGCATGTTAGTAGTAGTGGGTTTTATTAGAAACAGATTATTCATAGGTGGTTCTCAAAATTGCACTAGAGCAAGTTACTCGATTTTCCAGTTTATTTATTCATAAAGTCTGAAGTGCTTAGCAAGAAATGAAACAAAAATGTTGAGTACAGCACATTCTTCATTTTGACATATCTATGGCTTCTGCTTGTCAAAACATTAATCTTTAATTGATGTTTGAAATAAAGGGGCTAGTGCTCATTAAATACAAGATCTGGAGAAGTAGTTGTGGTTAATTAGTAAAGTGTGACTTGTTTATGGATGCTAAAAAACATTTGAATGGCCTACATGTTAAAGATGCTGATTAATGAATTGTTAATGTGAAATATCTTGTTATTTCTCATGATTCAGAAGTTAAAACTGTAGTTCCAGATTCTTTAAGGTATTTGGGCATGTAGTTTCCACTGATCTCAGTAGGAGCCTGTTTCTAACTAATTAATTTCTAGGAATTTGCCTTTCTACTGGTGAGACACATGTTCAGGGATAGTGTCCAAAGACCTAGTTCCTTCAGAGTAGCTTTCTTATTAGGATCAATTATTTTTCAGTGACATATTATAAAGTTAATCCTGACTATATCTTTTTTCATGTGCTTTGTTTATCCAGAATCTGACTTCATTTACCCAGGGACACACCTTGTTTAGAGGTGATGGGAGCTGATAAGCACTAGAAGCAGTGTGAATCAGCGTATATTTCCTTGGCCTCATCAACCCACAACCTAGATAAACAGCCTATGGATGATAAAAAATGTGCAGGCCCTTCACCAAGGAAGTCTGGGCTGCACAGTAGGATTACATACTGAAAAAGTTCCGTATTATTCAAGGAACTGAATCCTATAATAGGTCTCTTCCTTAGCCTGAAATCTCTGGCCCACCCCCAAGTTCCATAATGTTCCAATACGAACAAGTCTTTTGCTGGATACCAAAGACACTTCCCAGAGAAGAACTGAGAGTATAATTGAATGTTTAGACCCTGTAATTCAATCATGATTAGACTTTGTATATCTTAAGAACAAATGTTTGGCTGAATTGTTGCCTTCTTTCACTGAAGTCAATATGAGTTTTGCTATGGAAAATGATGAGAAATGTGAAAAAAAATTCTAATGTCTAGTGTCAAACTGAGATTTGTTCTGTGAAATCAAAGAAAAATTATCACAAGGCTGGAGAAAGGAAAAACAGAAAGTATACTCAATGTAAACCACATAATTCTTGTGATTTTGAGAGGGAAAAAAGTAAACCAAGCAGAGTTCCACTGTGTAAGAAGAATGCTGGTTGACACAAGAAAATATCCTCCAGTGGTCAAGTCACACAGTATTTACAAAAGAATTCAGCCTTGTGGCAGTCTTGTTCTATAGTTATTTAAAATGGGAGTTATAGTAGGGGAAAAAACCTCAAGCTCAAGGACATTAGGAAAATACAATGTCAGAATGTTTTAATTTATTGTCCTTGAAAAAAATGGAGATACCTGAAATTCTGGAAAAAAATTAGAATTTTGCATTACACTGCAGGCCATATTTACAATAGAAGATCTGAACTGATCTAATTTAATACCCAATTTGCCTTTTAAGTACCACCTTTACACCTTCAGAAATAAATGATTAGTTTGTAGGTTTATGTAAAGATGGGACAAAATTGCTTTCTGACCCATGTTTACTGTAGGCAGAACTTGATTCTCTAGAAGAGATTGCTGCAAGTTCTGGGGAAGAAAACATTGCAAGCATCTCTGCAGATGATCTTTTATGAAAAAAAAACAAGAATAAAAAATCTGTAGGGAGCCACCTCACTGGATAAAAAATAAGTTATACTGAAAAGTTCCATTGCAATGTTTAGGAAATAGATGGATATGTTCACTGTGTTGTAACATTTCAAAGAAAACCCTCTATATAGTAACAGTTTGCAGTCACTAGTATTAATTTAGAACAGAATGCTGAACTTTTCTGCAAGCAACAAAAATATGCTTCATGAATATATTAATGCCTGCAGCCATTATAGTGTTGCAAGTCTTTCTTATCATTGATTGAGAAGCAATGTGATGAGGCATTTTGAAGAATTAATTTTATTTTTACTTTAGTAACTAGTAACATTGTTTCATTTAATATTTTGAAATGGCGGGAGTATTTTACCTCTTCCACTTTTTTGCTTTTTAAAAAATTACAGGTGATTATACTCAAATACATTATATTAGTGAGTGTTTCAGCATTTGAAAATTGGATTTTGATTGAATGATATCAAACAGAACTGAAGAGTTCCTGCACTGTACAGTTGCAGTCTGAACCGTCAGTTTCCACTACAGCAATGCAGATTGAAGTTGCTGCTATGTAGATGATATTTATTTGTTAAGTCTGACATTAGTGTTTGAAAAATAGAAAAAAAGATGCCTTTTAAGAAGAATGCTAAATATTTTTTGCATTTTGCAGCGTCTCTGGTACTCTGCAGAAGAACCCAGTTTTATGTCTTTGCCCACTGTTCCCATCTGCTGAAAGGGTCTAGTGGCCCATGGGCCTCCTGTCGTCTTCTCCCTTTGAATCTGCTTAGAAATTGTCTTATTTCTTTCAGTGAGAGCCAGACAGGTGTCAGCCTTGGCTCTGAGGAGAACAGAGAAC